>NW_021850355.1:758985-806933 GCF_003651465.1 Formica exsecta
TGATTGTATTTAAGGGAAGATTGTCCGCGCGGGTATTGTCCGGACTATCCTCGTCGCTCTTTCATAAGTAAACATAGCGTAACGGCTCGAGGAAGTCTTCCGACACAGCATGTTCGGAGCGAGAAAGCGCTTCTCCCTTTCGCGGACACGAGTGCACAGTAATGCGACTTACGCGGAATGTGTACGCAAGATAGTGTACCGTACAAGGCACGACACATCGTGCACGCGAATACATAGACATGATGGACAAATTATACGTTAACTACTTTCAGAATTCGTATGAACGACTTACTTTACTACATTGATAATCCGCGTTTACATCATCGTTCTTTTACCGCGATCGTACGAGTCCATTCTGCGAAAATATTCTTTATTTTTATTTGAGTTTTTCTTTTCTATCAGATTTTCTTGTGGTTGGGAATTCTTATATATAACTATGATTAAACTTGCCCGAGTTAAACGTTATAAACGTTACTTTATTTGTGAGAAACAATTATTCTTAATTAAACTACTGATTTGTTGTGATTTTTTAAATATATTTGTATTTCTTCGTGCCATTGTTAAGCTGTCATTCGATTTTTTATCGCTTTAATCAATCATATTTATTATCAATATTTGGGATAAATAGTGTTGTCCACTAAATATAATGCGATGATTCAGATTATGATAATAACTATAATTTGATTTTATAAATCTATATTGTCCATTATATGAAATTAATTAATGTATTAATACATTATGCCATTAGATTTATTTAACATTATTTGCTGGCAATGTGATGGCAATTGATTTAATATAAATTTATAACATGCATTTCCTTTATAATTATAATATTACGAGTAAAATGAAAAATCGATAACCATTACTCAACTTTAATGAAATTTCTATGATATTGTGTTCATCCGGCATCGATGCATGACGAATCGGGACATTCATTATCGGTGAAGTAATGTTGACAACGCCGTCATAGGTTGTCGCAACGCGGTATATCGTTTAAATGTGTTAAAGCAATCAGACTCGCGCTTTACAACCGCAACGACGAGGAACTCATTAACCTTTTTCTCCATAATTCGTTGTTACGCTCATAGGCTTCTCGTCGTCGCTGTTAAATAGCGCGTTGTCCTCGCTATACAATAAACATTGTTATTTTATTTTCATATTAAAAGACGCATAGCCCTTCAACTGTTGGGTCGGGACAACGAGCGTTATATATGTAGTTGCCATCGTCGTGGTGTGCTTTCGCCTTTTACGGATCGATAACGAAATATCGGAGGAGGCTGGTGGAATGAGGTCGCGTGAGCAGGAAGGAAATCGATTCAAGATGAAATGTTGTTCTCGCGGGAGAGCAAAAGGCCGCGCGTTTCACGTATATGATGCACTAAATTATCTACAGGGATTGTCGAAAAAAATCGCTCCATCCTCCCGCTTTTGCCAAGCCAGGCGTGACTTGCGTATAAAGCGCGGGCACGCTTTTACGCGAGAGTTCCCTTACTTCCTCTTTCCTGTCTTCGGAAGTAGATAAATGATTTCGCCGCGTACATACATCGTGTGCGTACAAGAAGAAAGTGACAAACGCCGCGCCGCACCTCCTTCCGTCGTTCTTACCGTTCTATAAAGCATATATTATATCTTTTCTCGGCCGGAGAACTGGACACGAAATATAGAAGAAACACGGGGCCCGAGACATTCGCGCACCACTACAAACGTGTCGCGTATGATATACGGCACATTAAATACGGCTTGAAATTGGATGCACTTCTTGTTAGGGGGCTTCTTGTATATCCCTCGCGCGGTCTCGCTTCCATGTATAACGGATTTAACGAGTAAGCCTTATTGAGCGTCTCTACGTGGCTGATTCTTTACCTATTTCTCTAGCGCCCGCTCTGGAAAATTAATTTGCTCGTGGGCAGAATTCAATTTAATTCAATCTACGAGAGGGGTCTAATGGAATGAGATGCGCATGTCAAAGATTTTGACACGGGTGATTCCTCTGACGCCCTCTCTCTACGCTGTGCGCGGACAATAAAGGATAATAATGCGTGTACATGAGCACACACGAAGTAAAGTTTCATTTTAATTCCCTCGAGGGATGCGACCTATTAATCATAATTCTGAGGTACCAGCCAATTTGTTAGCGATTCGATTCCCAGAGGATGCTACGTTGTGTTAAAATCTGTCATTGTTTCGCGGGCGCGTTATTGTTCAGCGCGTTACTTGAATCGTTATTGAAATTTATGGTACCCGCAGTGTTTTTATACTTTCTGTTTTTAATTATTCGTGTTCTTTCATTTTTCGCACACATGTTAATTTTAATAAGGTCTTACATCTCTTTCTAGCAATGTATCATGTTTCCAACAAAACTGGTATAAAACAATACTGTCGAGAATATAACGTATTTTGATATTTAGATGTATAAGGGTGTCATAATTTGTTATTAAAAAGAATATTAATGAAAAGAGAAGCGGAGATTATGCTTATACACAGCCATCGTACAAACGCGAACAAACAAAATGTAATGGCATGTCCATTTTAATTGCGTTTTACTGTAACATGCATTATCTCGAGTTATCTTATCTTTTCGATTCGAAATTAACGCGCGAGAATGTTTCATCTCGAGTAAATTCATATTGAAAAACAACAGCGTATTCATATATCATATATATTTACGTGGAGAATTCGCGTGTTATTGTCCATCATATTCGTTATCCAAACACGGCGATCACGCGCGCTTCAGCGCGAGAGGAGATTTAAGAACGAACGTCCCGTTTTATTTCAGGCACGTACCTAACCAGTCCTGGTTATTGTGCTGCCGCGGAAAGTGCCTTTTTCAAGTGAAACAGACGGATACCTCGGGTCTCTCCCTCTCTCTTCTCTTCACGACGCGCCCCCGTCTATTTCGCCGAGCGGGTGATGAAAGGGAGCAAAACCTGGAAAAAATAGGCGGTGGTCGGGGTAGAAAAAGGTAAACTATTTTTCCCCGTTCGTGCTTTCTCTCTCTCTCTCTCTCTCTCTCTCTCTCTCTCTTTCTTTTTCTTTGTCTTTTTCGTTCTCTCATTATCTCGCACTTATTGTTTCTACCTTCCCTCTGGCAAACGGACGGGAACCTGATCAAATCTCCTCTATTGTTATAGATTTGGAACACACACACACACACACACACACACACACACACACACACACACACACACATACACAATAGTGATATACGCCACTATCTTATTATCTTCGTGTTTAATACATATTTGTGATGCATATGATCGAACTCGCGCGCACATAATAAAAGCCCATGAACTAGACTTAATACGGATGGTGATTTTAATGTCATCAACAGTAGTTGTATTCTTACGGCCATGTGGTGGTAATTATCGATCGCATCTGTCGCCGATAAGAGCGCGTTAAAGAGGTGAAAGAGAGAGAGAAAGAGAGAGGAAGCGATCCGAATATTTCTGTGTACGTCGCCATTCCTTTGATTAGGTTATACAGTTCGTTTGGCGCTGGTTGATTTAAACCGAGCTAATTAAAATCATCTCGCGTTACGAATGACACGCGCCTGCATTAGTTGCTGCAGTGTAGTACGAGCTTCCGTCGTGCGTGTTACAACGCGCCGACATGTGTTCACCAATAAAACACGTACCTTCACCGCGAAATAGGTGATTTGTCAGCGTGTTCGGCATTTCCGGATTAGTCCGGAATACGAGCGAAATTGTATTACCTCATGGGGAGAAATCGTTTTGCTGAAATTCTCATAAAAATGTTTTATGCGGAATGAACGATGGAAATCGACGCATGTGATTTACTTATTCACAATAACTTTTTTAAGTCGTATTTTAACTGTTGTATTTAAAAAATTAATATGGGATGCAGAAATTAGCATGAAAATGTCATTATCTATTTAATACAAAGTAATAATTTATTTTTAATTATATATATTTCATTATATATATATGACATAAAATGTAAATTATTATTGGAGTTTTTGTTTTTTTATTTAACATTAATATTCTTATAATTAATAATTTTGCTTCTATTTAATTGCGAATATGGCAATAATATGAGTTAAGTTTTCACGTATACTATAATAGAGATTACCATCTGTTTTATTTATTTAAGAGAGAGGAAGCGATCCGAATATTTCTGTGTACGTCGCCATTCCTTTGATTAGGTTATACAGTTCGTTTGGCGCTGGTTGATTTAAACCGAGCTAATTAAAATCATCTCGCGTTACGAATGACACGCGCCTGCATTAGTTGCTGCAGTGTAGTACGAGCTTCCGTCGTGCGTGTTACAACGCGCCGACATGTGTTCACCAATAAAACACGTACCTTCACCGCGAAATAGGTGATTTGTCAGCGTGTTCGGCATTTCCGGATTAGTCCGGAATACGAGCGAAATTGTATTACCTCATGGGGAGAAATCGTTTTGCTGAAATTCTCATAAAAATGTTTTATGCGGAATGAACGATGGAAATCGACGCATGTGATTTACTTATTCACAATAACTTTTTTAAGTCGTATTTTAACTGTTGTATTTAAAAAATTAATATGGGATGCAGAAATTAGCATGAAAATGTCATTATCTATTTAATACAAAGTAATAATTTATTTTTAATTATATATATTTCATTATATATATATGACATAAAATGTAAATTATTATTGGAGTTTTTGTTTTTTTATTTAACATTAATATTCTTATAATTAATAATTTTGCTTCTATTTAATTGCGAATATGGCAATAATATGAGTTAAGTTTTCACGTATACTATAATAGAGATTACCATCTGTTTTATTTATTTTAACTTTTATTATATTTATTATATTTGTTATTTTTATTTAAATTGCTATTTATTTTTTCAAAATTACAAATATGATGCTGTAATTTTCTGTGTTTAAATTTTTCATTTTGCGTAGATATGTCCGTTTGCGTTTTTTCTGGTCGATTGACTTCAAACAATTACTATCGGTCGATGAAGCGGAAAGTCGTAATCCCCATCTCCAATATTTTTCAATTAGAATATTACATATTTGTATGTATTTTTCGCTTGACTTCATATTCCAGCTTTCGTTCTGTTTTCATCGAAATCAACGTACAATTTTGATCATATATAGGTACGTCGCATCGACTGAAATTGCGCGCGTTATTCGAGATATCGTTTCGTCCTAGAAAGACAGGGCTTTTTACTAACGTAAATTGGACCCATGGTAGTGAGCAAGAGAACGCTATTCTGCACTCACTCTCTAAGCCAGATTAGGGAACCATAAGAAAAGCATTGCTCGGAAGCTTTGTTCAGGCTTGCTCTGATATGTCGTGATGAGCAATGGAGTAACCAATAGCGGTTCTCTTGCCATCCCGGGGGAATCTGAGAGCGGTTGGTACTTGCATCTCACCCCGTTCGTGAATCCTATCCTCCACCGCTTGCTGGTTTATGTTGTTCTATTCTATTCCAACCACGCGAGCCACATTTCTCTTTCTCTCTACTGACTCTACCTATTCTCTTCTTTTCTTTGACGAGATCCTCCGTTATTCCCTTCGCGTCTGACGCATTTCTCCGGTTCAATTTCCATAATGGCTTAAAATAATCTCTATTACGAATATTCGATTAAGATGTAGTGTGATCGTCACACATGTTGAATTCTTCACGCACTCATTACCAGAAATCATTAAAATAAACCGTACCATGGATGCCCGGATCGTTACTATCGGACGAAAATTACATGATAACGAATTATTGGAAAATGACATAATATTTTATCCACGTGCACCCCGTCTCGGCATGGCGTCCCACAGTTTATACTTGTTTAACGGCTATTCATGATCTATATAGTCTCTCTTCTGTAAGCATGCAAGCCATTTTCACTGGCAGAATAATTGGGAATTAATTTTTAATCCCAATCAGGTATAATGTTGTCGAGCCCCAATTCTCGTCGACGTGGATTAGTTGAAATTAGACCTACGCTTAATTAGAAAAAAATAAAGTGAGAGTCAAACAGAAACAACTGAAAATGATAAGGATTTGTATAATTCTCATGAATGGAAAATTTGCAAGTTTATCTAACAAAAACCATTGTTGATTTTATATGCATGTGCTTTACGTGTTTAAAAAAGCTATGTCGACCCCGAACAAAAATATGCTTGCTTTTTACTTTATTCGGGTTATTTCATTCATTTACTTTTTCTGTCATTTTTTTACTTTGCAATCAAATACGCTCAAAAACTTTTGACTAACATAGTGTTTTTTATTAGAATTTATGTCACGTTTTTCAAAGATATCTAGCTATTTTTGCAAAGGAAAAATGCATATAGATTGAAAGCTTGTCAATGGCATTGATTTCTACGAGTCATAATTTTAATTCCCGCGTATGTATACATTTCATTCTTCGAAATTTACAATAATACTTTAATCTAAAATTTGAAGTTTATCTAATATTATAGAACATGCCTTCGTAATTTATATATACTATTCTGTGAGGCATAGTTAAAAGTTATTATGATATATTAAAAGTAATGTTTTTTATAGAGCAAAGTATTTTTTTACAACAGATTGAATTTTAATATGTGAATTATATTTCTATCGTGTAATTTATGCGACATGATTAAGATTCAATGGCTACGGAAATTTTACATTATGAACACGAGATCTTTTCGTACATTTTTTGAATACCTTTTATGTTATCTTCGTTTTTTTCGTGTGTTTCGGATTGATGTACCCGTACCCATCGTTGTTCCGCTTCGTGTCAACATTGTAATGAAACTACCGGCGATCCATTAACGACCGCAGCGATTCACAGTGGTCTTCTACCGCAATTTCGGCGAGTATATACGTCCATTGCGTTCAGAACGACGGCTGCGTATAAAGGCATTGTTTTTAGGCCGAAAGCAATAAACGATATTTGGGTCCAATAGGCGATGACGGACAAGAGGATTCTGGTCCCCGAGAGGGTTGAAGGCAAACGAAACCGTGGCTAGCTACCGATCCGTGAAAATCGATAGTCACGGCCATTTATTCATCCAGTCGCTCGTCGAATATATTGTTTCCGCAATTTTGTTCGACATTCTATGCAGTTTTCCATCGACCTGAAATACGCAGCAATTTACATCAACGCCGCTATAAATTTTAGGGATGTGGGTTTTTCGCAAACATGCAAAATCGATAGGACATATTAAAATTTGTTATTCGATTAAGGACGGTTGGTGAGATTTTATTATTAGCCCTTTATGTACTGACAAGCTTGCAAAAATTTTTCTCTGCAAATATTTTGTTTAATAATATTTTTTTTGAAAATAATTTAATCGATTTTGCAATTGTATTTAAAAAAAATAATAATATCAAATTAATTGTTGAATTTTGCATTTCTATAAAATGCTTGGCATAAAGTTTTTCGCTTATTGTCATTGTGTGATGTCAAGTATACATTTAACACTAAAAAGAGAGAATTAATTCATTGAATACCATAAATATTTTTTTTTAACTTTACCTAATTTTATTACATATATATATGCGATACATAGGAAAGCGCGATTAAAGTTTAGTATAACAGAGTAACTCGTACGGACTTTGCGCAGTTAAGACAAATTATGTAGCGTCGCGCGTTTAGGATAATGGACCTCGGGTATGACGCATTCTCTCAATAATATAGCTTACGTTCCATTAGATCGCGGAAAGTTCGAGGAATTTATAAAATATCCCGAGCAGGATGAAACTTTCGGATATTGTAAAACTCCTTCCATATTTGATAAGATAGTCTTTATTGCCTCGGCAGCGCGCAAATATTGCCGTTACAAGACTTCCGTTCATCGTACGCTTGTTGCAACCACTATATACATAATATTTTTAATGCAGTATGAAAGAAAGCAAACAATACGACAGCATTGACGATAACGTATGTTAATTTTTGATCGATAAGAATTTTCTGTGCTTGATATAAATATGTTTTATCCAAGCCTCTTTTAATTGTAGAATACCTTTAATTTTGATAGCAAACTTATGTTTTGCAAATATTGAAACAGTTTTACGAAAGTCGTTATATTTTTTTTTTTAAAGGAAAGCATAATGGATTGATACATATATATTTACTGTAGCATATTATACATATAATTATTATTAACAGAAATATTATCAAAGTAATAACGTAATTTCTCATTAAAAAATATCTATTTTTCAAAAGTATCATATTTTCTAATTTTATGTGACACGTACGATGTTTGATAGTTTTAGGTAAAAAAAATATAGGGCACGAATTGTCACTTTTGATATACTTGAGGAGAGCGTATTCGGCAATACGCAGTCTCTGCCAATAAAGGCGAGGTAAAAAAAGAGTGTGTTTTTATTGCTCTAAGGGTTCAGAGGATACAGACTTATTTCTCCCTCGTTTCAATATGCCGCTCGTAAATTATATTAGAATCCTTAGTATCGCACAAAATTAGTTGTGGATTATTGAATATCCTCTGTCACTATCATGTATACGTTTTATTAATATAATTTGTTTTTTGCAAAAAAAAAAAAATAGAAAAAAGTGTGACAATCATAAATAATATTAATAATCTCTTATTTGTACAAAATACCCTTGATTTATGTTAATTGCCTTATAATTTATATTTATATCTCATTTATAACGTGAACGTGATATTTCCTTGGAAATTCTGACATTTTATTGAAAGATCTTGGACAATATTTATTGAAATATATAATTATATGTTACGACGCGGTTTGTGTCTTTGTAAAAATATGAGAGCTCGCGTAAAGAAATATAATGATAAAGCTATCATGATTATTCTTGGTGTTTACGCGCTTTACTATTAAATTGTATGAATTATTCGAAAGATTTGTTATAATAGATAGCGATTGAATCATCTTCGATTGGAACATTCTATCCTAACTAACAGTAATTTGCAGACGTGCGATATTATGTTCAACGAAATGCCAATATTGCTGAATATATGCGTATCTACCATGTGCATTGCGGTTTCCTCGTACTATCTGTACATCTTCATTAAGTTGCATTGTGGCTTCATGCCTACCGCAATTGGGATTCATATCATCCAGCAAAATTTGATATTATTAATCAACTCAATATCAAATGACGTATCGAGAATACGTATTGTACTACTAAAAACAAATTTATAGCACGTCATAAACTTTATTAAAGTGCGTCTCTATTAAAAAACATAGTTTTTAAAAAATTTTATAAACTATAAGAGCATCATATTTCATCTACTGAAGGTTGTATTTTATATTATATATTGTTATTGATCTTGGGGAAAAGTGAGGATTTATAAATTTTTAACATAATTATATTATATTTGATAAATATATAGCGGCAATCTTAATTCGTAGCTTCGATAATTTGAAGATAGAGCAACCCGTTTAATATATCAAGAAATAAATCTGAAAATTTATCGGAGGGAAAGGGAAAGAATATTAAATCGCAGTAAAATGATATATATAAGCTCTCTCTCTCTCTCTCTCTCTCTCTCTCTCTCTCTCTCTCTCTCTCTCTTTCTCTCTGAAAACTCTTCAAGAAGGTGAAGACGAAAAAAGAGAACTTGCTAATAAAGGTAATAAAAATGTCGTAGAAACAACAAGTAATACGCGAGAAATATATTCTCAATAATAACAATACATTGCGAGGGAACAGTTATGAAATATAAATGTCTCTCTCTCTCTCTCTCTCTCTCTCTCTGCCTATTTCTGTCTGCAAAATCTGCTTTATGCGGTTTAGCGTATTATTGTTCTAAATCTCTATCATATATAAAAGTATATTTTAATATAACCAGTCTTAATTTAACATATATACATATGTATATATAACACAAATTTATATATATTACAACTCTCTTTCTCTCTCTGTGAGAAAATGTCATTATGTTTCCTGTATCAAAGACACCCTCTAGAATCACCATATGTTGATTTATGATTTCATCATTTTCGCAAAAGCGTTATCGATCGTCTTTCGGAGAAAGAAGTGAATTTTGCGTATGAGTTTCTGCTCGTATGGATAAGGGTAATGGGAAGCTAGACATCCTAACGACATAGGGTTCGAGACATGGGGCGATAGGAAGAAGGATCCGCTAGAGTGAATAACGAAGTGGAAACTCCTCGACATCCGTCATCTGGGGGAAAATTTGTATTCCGTCCGACCGTTCCCCCCGATCACCCTTCTCTATAACCTTATCGTCGCTCGGTCCATCAACTTGACTCTCGGTTCGTCGGCGCGAGGATCGCCCATCAATTTCGAAGGCAAACCCTTTCCATCTCTTAGAAAGCTTTTCAAGGATCTGTACTGATAATGCCGACAACTTTGAACTCGAACAACCTTTCTGCGTGGATAGATTACCAATTTGTTCGTCATTTGACGTCACTTGCTACATCTCTATTCTATTATGATTTTAATCTTATCGATGTGCTGCTTTATATGAAAAATAATAGTTATATATTCTCGCTAAATATATTCATATCGAAATTCGTTATCTTTTGCCTTAGGCATGAACGTTCCGGACAGAAAATCTCGTTTATATTCCGTTTACTTTTTGATGAAAGAATTTAAATTAACTGGGAATTTTTTAATTTTGTAAAATAATTTGTTCTTGATATCGAATGTAAATATTATAACGGTTAAACGTACAAAGTATTTTTAATGTTTTAATACAAACAATTGTTATTTTTCATAAAATTTATTCAATTTTTGGATGTCAATTTTTATGAATCATTATACAATTAACATATTATTAAAATATCTCGATTATACAAATAAAACTGGGTTTTGAATGAAGAATCCTTGAAAGTTTGAAATATTCTTATACATTCCTTTAAGCTTGATATTTGAGTTATTCAAAAAAGCATGTAAACAAGCAACGTATGATATTAAATGATGTCAACAACAAATCTTAGGATAACGAGCGGACATTGATCGCCATCAGTAGTAGTTGAGCGCAGTCAATTTTACCTACAGCTACTCTCTCCAAAAGATGGTTTTTTAGTGCCCTTAACACGCATTCCAAGTTTTACGGTCTTTTGGGCGTGTGGAATCATGGGTGAATATTATTGACAATATGTTGACCATTTAATATAATAATACGTAACAGGAAATGGGGTACGACATATTTACGAAACGTATACACAATAAGCGAAAATAAATAAGAAGAGACAAAAAAGAATAAAACGTATGAGAGGGAGAGAGTAGAGTGGAACCAACTGCAAAAAAAAAAGAATACAAGAAGTAAAAAGGCATACAAAATGTAAGACTGAGAAAATGCACATTACTGATCTTTTCAACTGGTACTGAAGAGGATGCTCTGCTAAAAGACATGATGAAAGTATACAGAGCATGATGGAAGCGAGGAAAACGCAGAGTATTGTTGGAGCATCCAGGAAATATACGTGAGAGTCCCTTGCGATGTCAAGAGAACGCGGCGAGCGCACTAGTACTTTACGTTGCATATACATTGCATCGCATCTACATACGTTTCGCGCCGGTTAGATCGTGCACAAACCACCATGTACCGTATTATCATAAGTTTCAACCTGTGCTCGCTTCTCGCTGTCACTATAATTATATTTAATGTAGCGCAACCTGGCAAACGCGATGTTATCCGCACATTCTCCGCGCGCCTTATTTTCCCTCCATCTTTGTAACTTATTCGTTCTCATTGCACCTTTTATTTTACGTTTGGTTGCACTTTTATTTTGCATCTGGAACGGAGCAGTCTACATCTGTGGCTCGTGACATATTGTCGCTTTTATTAATTTAAAAGGAGTACGTAATAATATGCGGCACTATTTTGCGTTACTACGATGCACCAATTTCATAATTTTTATTATCGCTGCAATTACGTTTTATTACTACTCTTTTTTTGTTTTTTTTTCTTAATCGTTTGCTTTGCTTTCTTTCGACCATCTGCGTCCATTCGTATTATAACTTATACAAACGACTTACTGGAACAGTTTGTTATTTTATCATGTGGTTTTGTACGGTAATTTTTTGGTATATATAAATTATAAACAGATTTAATATTGTTTTGAAAGTCTATCTGATTTTATGTGAAAATATGATACATAATTGTTATACATAATTATAAACACATTAATTATTACACAATACTTAGTTATACGCTACGATATCGATATATTCATTATTTCAGTATTAGTAATTGATTACATAATTAATCATATTGACTATAATTTATTTATATATCACAATACGAGACATATTGGCACATTGTTACATATTAAATGATTGTTATTGTTCTTTGCGCATAAAGATATTCGAAAATTTAAATTATCGGTCCCAAGATCACCGTATTGCAAGAACATTTTAGCTTTATTCTTTTTCCAATTTCATTCTCTCTTTTAAAGTCTTTTGTTTGTGCTGTCCATCGTAACGCGCAAACATCTATATTTGCCCGTGTGGACGTTTCACAGAATGTTGCAAGGTGTGATGCACCCTTGGGAAATCAAATAGTGTGGCTTCAGCCGGCTTTGCCAACAAAGGAATTTATTCGATCCGATATAAAAGCTCCATGATAAACCGCACAACAACAAATATTAAGAAAGTCATTACTACAATTGCGGGAACTGCAGTTCTTTTCTCTTAGATTTTTATACATATTTAAATCATTCGCACGTAGAACTATAAATTTCGGGTTAAATAAATAAAACATTTTTTATCAATATTCAACATATATATAACATATATATACAATATATATTGTATTTCAGAATTTTATTTGATGATCAGATTGACTATCATTAAATACATTTTAAAAATATATTACAAATATATATACATTAATACAATTGTTAATTTCCACGTCGTCCGCTTTTAGGCTTAACAGAATTTTATTGCAAAATGAATTTTCGTTGGAGATACGATTACATGTATATTTTCTTGTATAGCACGCAACGTCGTATACTATCCGTGTTTCTTTTGGCTTTATATTTCGTTATTTTGCTGCACGGACAGTCCATACTTGGGATATAGTAGTATATATGGATGGACATAGTAAATACATATGGGTGCGAGACATTTTGCGAAAAGGATTTCGCCTTCCGAACAGATACCGGCTATGGCGCTACATTCCTCGCCGTAAGTAATTCTCGAAGACGGGGAAAGAAGAACCTTGGGTATAGTCACCGTGTGAAATCGAGTGGACGGCTGTTCGTACCGCGCGACAGGCTTGGTGCTGTTCAGATATCGTTCTTACAGATATACAAGCAGTATCACACAAACGCCGCGAAAGAATTCTCCATCTCCGAGAAACGCATTCCTACACCGATTTATTTCGTGGAAAAAAATCTTGTGAAATCGCTTATATAAGCTTGCTTATATGTAGGAAATAATTTATTATTAATTTTGAGATTATTTTAAAAATAATCTTTGTGAAGCATATTTTTTGACAAGCCAAAAAGAAACACTATCAAAAATAAATTAAAGTAATACATCGCCATATAAATGTGCTTTTGCGCAGTTATAAGCGAATTTTAAGCAATTCGCTAGAAAAGATATATTTTTTCGCATGTTGAACGTGAACACATGCGCATTCGCATTTAAATAACGCGTTTAAAATATGACGATATTTCACTCACGATTTCATCGCCTACGTAAATAGAACACGATAATGGAAATAAAGGTAGCAATCTGTCGCGGGCGGTGGAAGGATGATAGAATGAAGGGAATTCAAAAGGATCAATTTTTTCTACGAAAAGCTGTGAAAACCAGCGATGCTATTGATATTAGCGATTATATTCGCCTGCCGTTGAGCGATGGTCCGTCCCTGATGACGTAATCTATACGTGGCTCGCATTATAATTTTATCGTACGTGTTTTTAAATATGCATGAATTGCAATGTATTGACGGGGTTCTGGAAAGCACTTAGTAAATTGCGTCGATTTACGAGCGAATTACCATCCGCTGTTGGATACACGCTGCAATTGTTTATTATTTGCTTCAGAAAAAAAGAGAAGCTCTTATTCTTCGGCGCCTGTCTTTCGCTGTACAAAAGCGCGCTTATTATTTGAGAAAGATACACATGAGAAATGCAATTAAGCCGCTTTACGATGCTGTTTGTTGTGAATTAAATTACGTCTCGGAGAATAAGGTACCTCGTATAGATACGCCTGCGTTACCGTCGTTTCGTCTACCGGTAACGCGGCCGTCTATACGTTGGTTCTTACTACTGATTTCCAACCGGCGATGCTCCGTCAGACGCTTGCTGGCCGTTATCACTCGAAGTCGAGACTACTAATTTTTTTTTTTTTTTTACTTTTTAATACATCCTGCTTTTTTCCCTAGCACTCTCTACATGCATTTATTCCTCCGTTCTTTCTCGCATCCCCTGTTACCACCGCGTTTTTTTTTTCTTTTATTTCGCATATTTTCTTTTCTCTTTTTTTTTCGCACTTTAGCGCACATTTTTTCTGTTTTGGTCTTTTTCTTTCTATCTATCTATTTATTTATCTATCTATCTATCTTTCTATTTGTCTATCTTCTGACGCGTTAGCTTTCTAGTAACTGTGCATTTCTAGCGTCCGATCCAGATTCAGATGCAAATCGCGAAAGGGAGAGCGGAGAGGAGGAGGCTTTGCGGTCGGTGCATGTGCGAACGCGTAGGTATGCGGTGATGGACACTTGAAGTAAAGACACTTGAGTTTTTATTCGGTACGTGATGCGGCTGAACCATTTTGATTGGTTCACGCTACGGTCCATGTGCAATGCTATGCTGTGAATGAGTGGTTGAGTCGCGATTGAATCGAGATCTCGAATTCGTGTTGTAACTATAATAATTCGCGAGATTTTCGAAATTTTACGTTAGCACAATGCGTTTTTTGAGCACATTAACCGGATTATCCGCGCGCGCGCACTTGTACGCGAGAAGCCCTCTTCTTTTTCTCTCTTTTGTTCTTTCTCCCTTTTTTTATTTTTTAAAGACATCGCGCCACCGTAACGGGATTTGCATAATTGCGAGCGATTGTTTGTCCTCGTATCATGGCCGCCACATACACGTTTCGGGACCCTCGGTGCGCTCCTCTGATCCTGATTCATATGCAAATGGCCGGGTACACCAGCGCACGACGCGGAATTGAAGACTAACGCTTACTGGACCACGCATTTCTTCTCTCTCCCTCTTTCTTTATCTATATATTCTTCTTTCTCTTTCGCACACATAGGTTCACTTTTCCCATCCTCTTTTTATCTTTCTCTCCTATAGTCGACCGTCTACATTCTCTCTCTTTCTACCACCCCTTTCCTACATTTTTCTCCTTCCATCGCGTACCACTCTTCTATCGTTTTTCGTCCGAGTTTCCCTTGGGTCAATCTAAAAGTCGTGTTTCTCCGCGAACATAGCGGATCCATGCATTTTGTGGTTGCAATTTCCCGCGCAATTCGGGCGATTCTACACGTACACTTAACCATCCATGTTCTCCGTAATGTATTTGCACTTGGAATTAGAGTTTGAAGCTCTGTTAATTAATGTCCATTTTGGAATTACAAAGTTTCAACCACGATATTGTACAATTAATGCGTCCTATATAAATAACAAGATCGCTTGGCGAACGTAACTCTGAAAATATCCTTCCTCTAATAAGATACTTCGTCTTTGATATGAAGGTAATTATCGCTATAGATCCGGCTATTCTGTTTTTAATTGGATATTATTTAGTCATAATTGATGAAGGCTTTAGGAAGCAGCAAAGTGTAAAATAAAATGCTTTCAATTTGTAATACTGGTAATTAAATACTTAGATATTTCTTAATAAATCTCATGGAACTTGATATTCGTCCACTTTAATAGAATTGAAGTAATTAAAAGTACGGTAATTGAATTTCTGACTTTGTTTTGAATATAATAATTGAAAAGTTTAAAGCCAAGATGATCTCATTAAAGCCATTAAAATATTTAGATAATGATAGCACTTTAATTTTTGGAGATATGTAGATAATAAATATTGATTTGAAATATTATATTATACTTAATTATACATATAACGATTTTTTAAATAAAATGCACAATTAGACGATTTATATTATAAAATTTTAATTAATAAACATTGTGTTTTATTGCACTATTCGCCAACATCTTTTTTTATATTATTTGTCATGATTTATAATATTTTTTTAAAAAGTTATACTCTTTTTTTTTAATTTTTTTTTTTATATATGTTTTGTACGATATAAATTATTATGATATTTATGATATAAATTGTTTTTAAAAAGCATTACCTAATAATGTAGTCATAAGAATCATCGTGAATGAAAATTTAATTTAACGCGATGTTATTTAAACCCGCAAAACTGAAGCGTGCAATTGGATTAATGCGGTCGGAAAAACCGCTGCGTTCTATGGCTATTTTTTAAGCGTTCGTATAAATAACGGTTGAAACGTTGAGCTCGTGCCGCACACTCTATCGATTCATGTATCTTTCGTATATACATTGCGCGTTTGTATTGGAACGCACGTGGTTCGATTAATCAGAGGGACGCACACACAAGTGCAAGTATCTAACGTACGATCTATAGATTACTGTGCGGCGGGTCTTGTAGCACTTTGCGGCAATGGTAAGCGTGAATGTTCACTTTGGTAAAAACAATCTAGCTATTAAAAATGTCAAGATATCAATCAAAATCTCAAGAATGAAATATGTTTTGTGAATAGCAAAATATAGTGTTTTCTTCTTTACACATAGATTAATTAACTCTTTCTTCTTTGAAAGTACAAGATGTAATACTGTTGACTTTACTCTCTCGCGTATTAAAATTAAATTATATTTATGTATTTAAAGAGCCCGAAATTTGTTAATATATGAGATTACAGACTAAATTCTGCGATGATGTTTAAAACTATATAATTTAATATAATTATTACTCTGTGATATATTATTAATGAATTTAAGCATATATTTTTGCTGTTGACATCATTAATTTGTTAGAGATAATTAATATTTATTATTCATTATTAAAAATGTTTAATCCATATTTTGCTAATTATCTACAATCAAAAATTTACAATTTCTTCTTAGCGTATCAAATTTTGGAATTATTAGCATTTAATATTTTCCAATAACGTTTGTGCGGAAATAATCACTCTTTACTTACGCCGCGTATTATTCGCAAAAGCTCATTGTCATATGTCGTACCTGTAGCCTGGTAACTCATGTGACATGTTTCCATAGAGTTAGACTTAACTTTGTTTACTTTATCGTAATAATTAACAGCTGCGGTTTTAGGTAAAGTTGAAAATTCGTGGTCGTTATTGTTAACTTCTAAGTATACGCGAGGCGAAGTTTACGTAATTAGGTACGAGCTACGTGTTACGCTGTTTTCTGAGATAAGCGTTTAATTATACGATAAATATATTATAATATCTTACGACGACACACTAAGAATCGATCGGCTTACTGCTGCGTATCATTATTATATCAGCTTTTATTCCTGACTATATCAATTATTCTAAATTTCTTTTGTGTCAAGACATCAACTAATATTAATCTTTACTTGTGTTGCGTCTCGCTTATTTTTTCGTGGTTTCTATCAACTCTAAAAAGTGTTGGCAATGACGTGTATATCTCTGCTTATAACATCCCATACAATATATATGCATATATACATTTGTAGATTAGCACAAACACGGAATGTTATTACAGCCGGATATGACCGAATGCAAATCTGACACGTGGATGCATTGTCGAATGACAGCCACGACGACCATTTTATGGTACTATGTCCATCGCATATAAATCTCTAGCGACGCGTAATGAGGGGTCGTTTAGCTTCGTCAGCTCTTTAAAATCTCTGCTAACGTAAGTCGACAGTGATTACCGACGACGGTCGCGAGGTCGATTCTATGTGGTAACCAAGCAATCAGAGTAAAACTCGTCATAAAGCATATATGTATGTATTTTTGAACGATGGATGCACGCGGTAATTGACTACTTGTACGTATCGACAAAATACGATAGTCATAAATTCTTCAGAATTATCGAAAAAAGGTTTTCTTTAGTTACAATTCAATATATTCTTTTTCATCAACCTGATTATGTAAATTTATGAGACAAAACCAGCAAGATTAAATTCATATTGATTCTCGAGATTGCCCCTCACGCGTTTTTATTTACAGAAGATTTTTCAAGATTAGTAATTGGAATTGATGCAATTAATGAGATTTTCAACCTCGTAAAAATAATTGCAAGAATAATTTATTTGTTACAAATGTATTATATGTAAATAAAATGCATCCAACAAGCACTATTGCTTAAAGTGCATTTAAAAATATCTTTTTATATACATATAACTATTGTATTATTAGTACACACATCAATATGTATTCGACTTGATAACTTTTTAATATTATTAATTAAAATTGCACAAACTGCAAAGAATTCCAATTTTAAATTAATTCTTAAAAGTTATATGTGCGTTATAAATACTTATTGTACAATATTCATTCGTTAATATTATATTTCATTTTAAATCAGTCACAATTATATTGTATAATCCATTTGCCTATGATGCTGTAACATTCTCATATATTACATACGTCGTTCCGTCTTTTTATAAAATTTCCTCTTTACCGGATAAAAATTCACATCTATACATTTGAATGGCTGAAAGATATTAAAAGAGTGAGCGAAATATGCGCATATAAAATTGCAATCGATGTTCAATATAATTTTGCATACGTGTTGGAAATGTAGAAATTCTCCGCACGAATGTACGGAAAATATCGTAATGAAAAGAATACTATACGGGTACATATATCTATATATATATACATATGCATTATATATATTCGAAAAATGTGAACCACCAATCGACAGCATCTGTCAGTGACAGCTCGCGTAACGGGAACAAATTGGTAGCACGACGTAACTTTGCACCCCTCTGCTTTACCTCATTGTGTAAACTGCTTCCGGACAATTTTAAATCTTCCGTTAAAATATTTTTTTCGTAAGATATAAAATTATCATAAAATGGATTAAAATTACAGTAAAGTATGAAACAAGCGTATATAGAAACAATGATTCACATGTTGTCAATATAACATGTGTACTCTTAAATGTATCATGTGTTTATCTTGTCACACATATTCTCTCTCTCTCTCTCTCTCTCTCTCTCTCTCTCTCTGTCTGTCTATATATGTATATGTGTGATGTGTGTATATTGCTTGATATATCAATTTGAACACTTTTATATAGCTTTTAAATTTTTAAACTTTTTGATTTTCTTTGGAACATACATCATATATATTCTATAAATAAGATATGTGTGAAAAATGTTTTGCAATGCGTCAAGCGCATTCATCACGCTTACGTTATCATCGTCTTTTGCGAGAGTAAGCAGTCACGGATTTCTTCTATTTGCAAAGATGTATAGAAGAGAGTCAGAAGAGTAAAGTGGCCGTGATATCAAAGGCGATCTCGAATGTCTGTTTATACGCTAACCTCGATATCAGATGCAGACTGGATTACGAGGTCGATATCGCGCATTTAATCTTACATCAGTACCCGCAGGCCCATTTATATAGCGGGTTGCATATCTCTGCGCCGAGCATTCGAAATCCTCAGAGACTCGGGGAACGGAGTACGGTGTGGCATCCCAACGCTCGGCACGGTCGTCTTTTCCGCAATAATTCCGTCCGTCCGTCGCCACTCTTCCGGAGAATCCCAAAAGCGAAGCGGGCTAAGTATAATTTAACGCCTTCCTGGCTTTTCGTCTCTGTTTCCTATACCTTTCTCCCTCGCACGACGTTGGCTGCCGCAACTTGGCTCCGGCGCGATTCACCGTCGACGACAATCCCGCCGCGAACGAATGCCTTTTAACCGTTATTAATTGCACCCTATTAATATAAACGCGCCGAGCTTAAGGAGAATTAATGCACTTAACCGTCCGCGACTTAGCCGTCCCGTGGAAAATCTGATCCGACGGTTTCATGCGGTTATTCGGATCTCGTCGGTCGAGCTGGTTGCCGTGAAAATTAGCGCGCCGTCGTATACACGGATGTTAATCTCTGACCCAACGGTCTTTAGTCTAATAACTGGTGTTCCGCAAATCTTCTGTCCGGATTCTCGCATAAAGCGGTATCGTTTTCGTAATACGGATTTTATGCAACAACGAATGATGGTTGGTAGACATGAATCCGCTTGTGTGCTCTGCGGTTTCCTCATGCGAACTACATTGCTGACACAAATAGTCATATTTTTATTTGTTCCGAATATAACGTTGAAAAGAAACTCGTAAACTTTTTAAATTACGGTATCGCTTGCAATGTATTAAAAGTATAGTTTTATCTGATGAAAATGATGTCGAGATTTTTTACATTGCATGTTAAGATTTTCCTCATATTATGCAAACAAATTGTTTAATAACATTTGTCATCTGCTTAAATTACTATTTACCTGTTGGCAAATTTACGGAAGATATCAAATATTTATTGAAAAAAACATTAATTAAATTTCATTAAAACGTTCCGAATGTTGATGCAATCAAGATATACATGCATGCATACATCCAGACGGACAAAATTGCTATTCTTTTTGCAGAAGAATGTAACTTGATGTTACATTTTTAAACTTTATACGCCGCGTCTACGTGGAATTTTTGACATATATTTTATATTTATTTATCGAATAAGATTATCAATTGATAAATTGCACATTTGAATATACGTACATGTCAAGATGAATGGCGCGTGTATGCATGTCGGCGTGTGTATCGAGTTATCCCAGTTTCGAGTCATGAAACTGACATAGTCTGCGCGCTATCGCATAGTTCGCGATGTTACTAATTCCCCTTATCAGATTCGCGATGCAGGCCATCTATCGATCTAGCCTCTACGTTATCATTTAACTTACCTTCGTTGTCTCCTGTCTCTCACGTCTTTTCTCCGCGTTTCACATATATTCATGCGACGGACATATTCAAAAATATAGGTGAGGTAATCGTTGATTCGCTCGTTCACATTCCGCATCGGTGAGCAGAAAATTGCCGGGGAGCAACGAGGGGTCCATTCGATGAGAAAGGTAACAAGATACACGATTTTGCATGACAGTTAATTATTTTGTTACGCGAAACGTTCTATACAAACGCGTGGGTGAAGAGGAAGGGACGGTGAAGCTTGTAGATGTCATCCGTTAATGTTTTTTTGGATATGTAGAAATGTAGCGATTATCTCGATCAATATAATTTTATATATATATAAATTTATATTTTTTACTAAAATTAATCACTGCTATCTATATTTTCACAACCAAAGAGGTATATAAATGCAAATATAATAAAAAATTGATATAAAAATTTTTAATCGTAGGATGTTTCAGTAAAACAAAAAGTCACAGAATGTAATATAAAAAAATTGTGTGTTTACTTATTCATATATTACATACACAATTTATACAATTTTACTTGTTTAATATAAAAAAAAAAAAAAAGTTAACTTATTATCACTTTTTACTATCACGATATTAGAGAGATACTATAATAAAAATATCAGAAACATTACATGTTCTCTGCTATGCAAATTCTACAACTAGTTAAAATTCTATGCATCAGAATTGATGACAGAGAACAAAGCAACATTTCGCGTATCCGTAAACAACCGTTAGTCGGCATACCGACATTAACTATTCTTCGTGTCTACACCGCACATTTCTTTCTGGTCGCTGTCTGCACGTCGGGAATCGGGAACGAGTAATACATCGCGCGATGAAGTTTGACCTTTAATTTGATGTACGGTGCGTGATTCTACATTGTCGTGTCCGAGATCAAGGGAAGCATAATATTGAGACACAGAAAGGAGAGACGAGAGACGAGCGGGATGCAGCGCAACTTCCTTCGGCTTTAGTGTTATAGTTAATTATGTCCGCCAGCGTGGCACATCCTGACTATCGTTGAGCGGCGCGTAAGCAGTAAACGCTTCGCTAAGTAGAGAGGATATTAATACGTTGCCTTAACGGAGATGCTCCACGTCCCCTTTTCTTTTCCCCTTGGAGGCCCGACGAGGGCTATAAGCTTGCGTTGCGAAATCATTTCCTACAGCCGCTAGCGGCCAAGTTCTTCGACCGCCGGTGTAATCGATATTAACCGGGTATTATTCAGCTGCTCACCCATTTTCCTGCCCCCTACAATTTAGACACGAGCTGCTGCTCTTCTCGCGTGCAGCGTGTACTTAGAATAGACACCTATTTGCACACGTACGTAAGGAATCTGTCAACGTTAATAAGTAACGGCGAGTATATTTTCGCCAGATATCTTTACTTGACGCCTCCCTTTCAATTTTATATTTGCCGCGAGATCGTTCAATCTTGCGATGCTTCTGCTTAGAGCATTAAAGACTATAACGAATGCGTGTATAGCGTCGATCTATCGTTCGCTTCGAAAATGTAACATCGTACATTTCGAGAAATACCTTCATAAATTTACACACGTGTACGAGATGGAGAGGATATCTTATTGGGGCAGTCTTCGTATCCCTGCGTCATGATATCGTAATATCCCATGGCCCCGACGATACCATCCACTCTATTTTCCTCCTCACTCTTCCCTTCCCTTAATCCTCAATTCTCGGTCACTTCGCGATCTTTCTTTTCTTTCTGTCTTCACCTTTCACTACCGCGTTCGGTACCTTGTAGGTACCTTCAGCTCCATGCTCCGCTGCCTCTCGCCGCGCGCCACAGTATCGAACGACCCTTTTTTATTCTTGCGGCTTACCGAGGTGCACGCATACTTTCGCACACGCAGCGGTCACGCTTGCGGAGCTCGACGAACGGCCGTACATATCTCGCGTCGGTGTGCTTATATAGATATATACCTAGACATAGGTGTATAAGAGTTCTGGGACTCTGCGAGGATCCTCCTCCCTCTCCCTTCACGATCGTTCCGTTGAAATGTGTGTGTGTGTGTGCGCGCGCAGGAAAGCGCGCGGAACAGAACAGAGGCGGAAGTTCATGGTTACCGCAAGCCAAAGCGGCTTCGGCAGCTGGTACGCTTGCCGCAGAGAACATTTCAATCGGAGCCGCGAGAGTCTTCGAGGTCCACCGATCCTGATCCGAATACCGATATTCAACTCCTTGGAGGTCGCTAAGATCTCAGCCGGAAGGAAATGTTTCACAAGACGCGGAACGATATCCCGGAACTATATCCAGGATATCGATTGGCAGAGATTGCCCCTGACTGCCTCTTTTTTCCCGAGGAAGCGCGTGACTATGTTTCTAAAAATCTTTGTAAAATTTTATAGAGAAAATGTCTTAGTATGAAACATAGAGTAAAATGAGTAAAACAATTTGTTTTCCAATAAATAAATTGTTAGATTAGATTTTGTATATCACGTTTGCAGTTCATGTATCAAGTATATTTTTTGTGCTGAAATAGTTACATGATAGTAAAATGGTAAGCAAAATTATACGAAAAAGTAATGTTTAAATATCCGGTTAATGATGTATTATTATAATTTTACAAGGATTTTTATATCATTTTCTCGTATTCTTCTATGCACAGAGACAGAGAGAGAAAGGAATTTTCTATGAGGGAGAAAGAGAGAGTATTTTTATATTGTGTTTTGACTTTCTAGTAAGTAGACGGATTTAGCAATTATTTCGAAAAGAAAATAAACAAGTGCATTACAATTGAGTGATATCAATAACATCAATTGAATTGAGAAAAATGCAAATTAATCGTCGATCATAAATAAATATGAACCAAGAAGAACGATCATGTATATATACTATGCGTATATATAACGTCGTTTCTCGAATTTTATCATAATTTCAGAGAAGAGAGAGTTGTCACATTCAATATAAGAGTAAATATTTTTCAAGATAAACGGAATAATGTTTACCGCACGTCTTTAAACTTGCATGTAATTGTCATTCCGCCGGAGAAATTGCCAGTCGGCGCGTTTCCATCTGGTCGCGGGCGACATTACTAAGAATTATTTATCTTGTATAATTGAGTGAAGGATGTGTTTATCTGAGGAAGTTACGTCTCGCCCCTCTCTCTCTCTCTGTCTCGGTGGACGATGAACGATTCCATAAGGCAGTCTCCTGTTATCGATCCGTGGAGTGCAGCCACCTCGGGTTAGAGGAATTTGGGCCGATACCGGGAAACAGGTGTCTCCCACAGGACGTGTACAAGGACCATCTCGAGAGTTAGAGACGGATAGCAGAAATTACGGCGGGTATTTCCTACGATATAACCCTCTCGCCGCGCACCTTGCCCTTTCATTGCTCCTTTTACCGCTATCTGTCCAATTCGAGATTCGTGATTCGTATCGTCTACGAAAGGAGACAAGAGCTTTGGAGGGACACTCGCTCGTATGTATGTGTGTACAAGAGTGCATGTACTACGATATATGTGCGAACATATAAGTAAAGGACAATCTATATATTTTATATATATTTATCTACACACATATATGTGTGTATGTATACATACACGTAACGTATATACATCGACACATATGTGAATAGCAGGGAAAGGGAAGACCGGGAACCGTTAGCTAGGATATTCTCGCCGGGTGGGAAAAGAAATTGGGAATTTCACGCTTCCGTTGGCCATTTGAGGACTGGCTGGCAGTATAAATATGTGTTGTATGTGTGTGCGGTCTCTAATGGTCGCAGAAGAGGACCCCTCGTCTTTTCGATCCTACGTGAAATCACATACTCCGCTGATCTTTCTCGTTCTTCTACCTTTCAACTACCTACTCTCTTCTTTTTTCTTCTTCTCCCTCTTTCTCTTCATCTCTATCTACCTTCCGTTTCGTATTTCATCGATAATATCATAGCGATGGACGGCGGTCGTCCCGTACTTTACATACTAAAAGCTTTTAGCCACGATTATGACCGCGTATACGATAGGATCGTGAGATAACTTATATATTGTATTTCCTTTACTTTATTTATTAGTTGTAAGTGCTTATTTATGATAACTGTGATATATTGATGAGAATCCGCCTTATACCACTTAAGAAAAGCGGTTTAAAGCAAAAATTAAAATATTGTTATGCCGTTCGCGTAACTGATCTCTCTTTCTCTCTTTTGTATGTATAATCGGGAATATAATTTACACTATTTATCTTAGTTTTGTTATAATAATGTTGATGTTGAATATGCGTATGTAATTTGAACAGTACTATAAATTTCGCTCTTAATTAAGGCGAAATGGCTTTAATAACCATTACATTAATAAATCAGCGATCAATTTGACCACTCCGTATTAACTATAATATGAGCATTTGCACGTAAACAGAAATAGTTTTGCATGAACTGTCTGAATTATCATTGTATGTAGTTTAATTAAAAGTAAAATCATTGATATTTATAATTTATATCTTCTTTGATATTCAAGATAATTTAGACATTATTATATTCTAGATACACACACACACACACACATACAGATCAGTATTGGTTTATATTAAACTTGAATTATTATGTTAAATTAGTATTAATTTTTCGTGTATGAAGAAGTTTATTAGTATAGATTAAATAAATTATAAAATTAGCATGAAAGAAACACACGTGTGTTATATATAATAATTATCAGGCAAATGTGTTATTTTATAATATAATATATAACATCGTAAATTACGGGGCGAACATGAATTTCAAGCAGCATACACATGAAATTATGCAAAACCGCCCTTTGTTGCTAACGTATACCATTAGCTAACTAGTTCATACAGTTAACATAGATGCTGCATTATTAATTCAATCCATGTTCGACTTCGTACGTCGGTATGTGTATAATCCTTAGACAGAACGCGCCCATACCTTAAGCTGGTGGGGATGGTACATTACCGAAGTCGGTGCAAGTTACTTCGTCTAACTAATAATTGATCCATAAAGTGCTCCCCGGGCTTTAAAGTTTCTTAAGTCAACTTTTCACTTGCAGCGGTATGAAAAGATGCACTTTAGTCTAATGAAATTTCGATGGATTTGTGAAGGACGCGCACGAGTAGCCCCGCGGTATTCGTAATTTGATAATTCCTTAAATTCCTAGTGAATATCATAATCATGATGCGCACGCTGTCCGCGCGCCTGATAGGCGGAATGAAACGCGCGTTAGGAATTTCCAGGCTTCTCGTCTATTATATATATGTACGCTAGTTTAATCTTTATCGCGGCTCTCGCGGCAAACACGCTATATTTTTTCAAAGATTCATTTACATAACTTATTTTTGACCTCCCGAAGATCTAATTATCTAGGATTTCCTTCGTGTAATTCGTGGCACTGATTACGTCTCACCGCCCGTGCGCGAGGATAAGATTTGTGCATAACTACATTCTTGCCTTAATTTAATCTACGGTATGAACATGATACTCGGCGACTCAGTTTCGTTGCTTCACAGCGAGATTGCATTAAATTGCGGGAAAACTCGAAAGTGTCTCAGAAAATTCTGACGTTCTTAATCTTATTGTTGAGTATAAAAGTGGTATACTTAGAGAGAGTAAAGAAAAATAACTTGTATAAAAAATATCTTTTAATATAATTTTACAAATTGGAGGCGCGCAAATGTAAAACTATGTATTGTGTATGGCGAAGATAGTAAAATTATATCTAATGATAATTTGAAATTATTGTAATTATTAACACGCATGATTTATATACATATAAATATTAATATGTATAGAAATCTCAAGATACATAAGCGAGATACATGCCAATTAAAAAATGTCACACGATAATTTACATACGGTAATTTCTTTTGAGAAGGTCAACAAGAGATCGGAAGTTAGGTTTTCCTCCTTCATTGCTTACTTACAGTACTTAGTTTCTGATGCTATCGGGAGTGAGGCTTTAATTAACTTGGCAAAGTAAAATTGCCGCTACTGAGAAAGAATATGGGGTTCTCCTACAATCCCGTTTTCAAACTTTTGTATAGTGTTGTAAAAATAGACTTTTTCTATGGCTTCATCGTTGTTTAATAACTAAGGAAAATAGCTTTTTAAAAGCAGCTTATTAGCGAAGTATTGTTTTTATTTTTATTACAAAGAAGATTATAAAAGCAGATTTAATATTATATCATATATTATACTTACATAATAGAGATGAAAGAAACATTTATATTATTATTTTTACATATATTGAAGTAACCGTAAAAGTTTGTTGTTGATTGATTAATTCAATACATGTTCAATATAATTCAATATACATTGTCATTATTTTTTGTTATAATTAATTTTATATAAATTTTGAAGATATATTTAAGATAAGATCATATTTAATAAATGTACACATTTTTTTATTTTGAAAACAGGTAAGCTCAGTATTTTTTAACATATGAAATATCTAATAATATTAGTACAACACGTGGAACCTTTATTTCAATCTGATAACTACTTTTCTCTTATCGGTTGCAAAGCCAACATTTTCCTATGATGTCGTTTGAACTGTCGCTTGTCAGGTTAAAATGTCTCCAATCCAGGAGATGCGCAGCGAAGTGACGGGCGCTGTCGACTCCACAATAGATTCTGTCGAGAAGGCAGCGTGCCGTGGCGGACGGCGGTTTGGCGGATCTATTTTACGGAAAATGCGATTCATGAATACGCGGCACAACTCACTACCGGGATTTCCGTAAACTCGAACCTCACAAGCGTCAGCTCGTGAAGAAAGCGCGGTGGGAGAAAAGGCGGTTGGTATTGAATTAGATATTGGTTCGGATGAATCCGCGTTAGCACAGCGGGATATAAAAGAGAAGCACTTACTCAGAACGTTGAGTGATAAAAGACGCTGGAAAATATGTTTGAACCATAGTTCAATGGAGATAAGGAAAGGGAGAAAGTGAGATAGCAGATGAAAGAAGGAAAGAGAGAGAGAGAGAGAGAGAGGGTTAGAGGCTAGGATAAGGGTGAAGTGATCGTTTGAGTTAAGCGTTCTTATGGAAATTCTAAAGTATAATATTCTCTGCAAAGCGTCCCAGTCAAGGCAAGCGCGCGTGAAGTCCGCGTAATGAAAGCTCCTCGCAAGACGACGGGATGATGAAGAAATTTCCATTACTTTGATCTGCACGCTACGTATGTGAAGTATGTAAGAGTGTATGTTGCGAAACTCACGAAAAGCCTCACTCGGTGGCAAAGAACGAAGGCGATCTCAACAGTTTTTCAAAGTCGATAGCGAGAACTTCGATAAAATTCTCACTTTACTGAAGCTCTCTTATCGGACTATCTTTTTTTTTTTTGCAAAGCCAGATTTTCAACAAAGATTGCGCGACATTTCAAGGATAATCTACCTCGAACAGATTTACGTATTAATGCCAATGGCTAGTCATTGAAATTAAATGCTCTTCTCTGTTGTGCATGGTCGGTTCGGTATTGCATCTTGATGAAATGCAGTCGATAAATCTCTCACAGCGAAATTTCGGAATATCACGAATTATAATGATTCGTTCGGAAACATGATTCAAATCGTTTTCCGTATGTAGCACAATATTTCATTTAACACATATCATTAAACTTGCATAATTAAGTTAATAAAGTATTGAAATATTGATTAAAAGTGATACGCGCGATAACGTTTAACAGAATTACGCAGTGGTTAATAGCATTACTTTATCTCTCGTTCTCACTCAATATCTCTTTTTACCAAAGCTATTGAAGCGCGCAATTAAAAACGAACGACCGTTATTTCACGGCCGTGGTATTTTAGATAAAAATTAGACTGCTTTTTTTAATGGCAATTTCGCGGAATATAAAATGCACCCGTACTACGAGCAGTCTTGAAAAATATTTATCAGCCCGCGTTTCATCGGAGTTATAAATATTACGAGACAATTCAACGTTCAAAATTTAAAGTATCTTGTTGGCGCGAAAAGGAGAGAGACTTGAGATCTCGTCTCCTTCTTTCTCTTTCTCTCTTCATCTCTTTCCTCATTTTGTTCAACTATCGCTCGTCCTCCGCACGAAGGAACTCTTTACGGAAGCATAATAAAATTTCCGTAGAGAAAACGGCGGGCGGTGCGCAGGATGCCGAGTGGAATTTCCTTGTCTCCTCGGAGACAGAAGCTCTCGAGGTGTCACCCTATTACATGGTTTCCTCTTTTTACGCGTTATTCTCGCTGCGTAGCAAGGCGAGAAAAAGTTTCGTTGATTTCGCAAATTTATTTAGTTTAACGCAATTTTTATAAAGTCGAATTATGAGATTTGGTGAAATGTCGTTACGATTAATTAGATAATATGTACATACATATTGCGGTCTTGCAAAAGAATTTTGTCAACTGATATTATAACCACCAGAATTCAAACATCAATAGATACATTGGCAATAAATCTAAAAAAAAATTGCAAATTGATATTCACCCAAATCTGCAGGATTTCGATCTGCACGCACAAGGATGACTGTGAAAGAAAGTCCTTGTAAAATTTTGTGTAGTTATAGACAGTTTAAAATTATAGTACCTCACGCGGAGGGGGAGAGATATCAGCAGTTCTTTGATCGGTAATAACGTCGATGTATGTAGATAAAATTAGACATTGGCTACGAACGTACATTCTTAGTCAGCATAAAGATAGGCAACGCTATGATATGTTAACATAAAGATGTGAGAGAGAGAGATTTAAAATATAAATTTTACATAATAATGTTCTCACAAAAGGAATGCATTATATCTCGCATAATTTATAGATTTACATTTTAAAAAAAGAGTTTAAGAGACGTGCCACTTATTTTCTTACATTAGTAACTTGTCTGCATTCGTTAGATTGAATCTCTATACATAATAAAGGCTATAAAATACTAATAGAAAAATTGAGAATTAGCTAGTTCTCTACTTCTTACCGTTTTCATTCAATTAACTGACTATCGAAGCGACATTATAAAATCATAGTTTCACAGATAGTCTCAGGGAATTATCCGTCGGTTTTGATGGAGCACGTCTTGTATGGCTAGTTAAGTTTTTACGAGTACTTGTCAAACAGGACGAGTCTTCAATCGACTCTTAGGTGCGTCATCGAGATATATGAACGTAGAAGCCAGTAGGAAATCGCGGAATTTAATGGAATCTAACTTAGAATCCGAGAGGTTTCAAATCGATGTAATTACTACGCTTTTTCCCACGGCAACGAGAACGAAGGTCGACGAACGAGGTTTCTGGCTCGAATGGGCAAGAAGTCGACTCTCCGTTTGGGTAAAAACTAATGTAATTGATGGAGTTGTGTACCGAGGAGAGAGATAGCAAAATTCCGAAGTGAAGCATTTTGTCATACAATGGCTGGCATCTGACCTGAAATCCATGAATCGCTGGATGCGATAAAATAGGAGAGCTTCGCAACGTACTACATGCGCATACCCGTTTCAACGGCACGTATCGTTTAAGCGATTATCACCCAAGCGTTCCTTTGCTAACGCGCAGAATGACGTACAGTATGCTTTCGTAAATCAGATCTCGCGGATAATAACGTAGCTGATAGCGCGATGGGCTCTGACCAAGGGCAGCGGAGATTTACATATTATTTCACTTGAGAAGTTAGTGACGTCCAATGTCGAGTGGTCCGCACATATTATAGGTATACTTTTCCGAGATAAGATGACGCGTGAGCGTACACATTCTAACGACGTTACAATTTTCCGCATCGTTACATGTTAACGTAATATCGCATGATGTAAATATATGCCGGTGTATATTATATTTTGTATGCTCTCGCAGAAAGATATATTACGCGATTAATTTACTTTCTTACGATTACGTTCTGTATGAGCAATTCCAGACGCTATGTTGCGAATCATAACGTGCGGATTATAAAAAAGGCGTGAGCGTGATGTAGCGCCTCGCCGTAAATACGTTATCGAGGAGCGTATACGATTTAGTATCAGATCGTGCGTGCGAAGATTAATGAAACCGGTAACTTCAGAGAATCGTCTCGCAAATAAGAATCACGCGAGTCCGGGCGGAGATTATCATAGAGAAGTGTAGCAAGAGAGATTCCCGCTACTTTGTTCAAATGTTGCTTCGAGTTACGGAAGGAGCGAAAATTGTATAGCGCGCCGTAAAATCGCGAGTGGCAGTACACCAATCGGTGAGGATAACAAATGGATGACATCGCTGAGTAACAGTGGCGGAAAGATAAGATTGTATGGGCGTTTTACACGCGGAATGTATATGGGCGATCTCTTATGATAATCGCGACGTGCGTGATCTTGGACGGATTTGTATTCACGATAAGCCGCTCGCACGGGATATGAATTAGAGGGCAAAATCGATGATTTGAAATTCAATAGTCGATAAATAACACGCTTCGTAAATTTTGTAATTGACGGTACACTGGATACAACTTAAAGTCGGCAGGCCGTACGCAACGTGAGAGATAAATATAGTCGCGCTGCGATAGGTGTTCGTCATACCGTGGACCTTCACTTTGCGCTTCTAGCAATTTCGCTTCTCGCCGATTGAGAAACTACAAAATCTCTCCAGAGAAGCCAAACAACTCGGATTGTCGCGTATTACATTTAGAAAGTAAACTTTGCGTTTGCAAATTTCGTAATACTTGCCGGTTTCAGCACATATGACATGACATGACGAATTGCCAACGAAATATTTAATGAATAAAAGGCCGAAGAGATATTTTATATGAAAATATCAAGGATTTTTAATTTTCCACTTTTTTTACTGTACATCATAGTTTGAGCTTTATATATTCGTTTTATAGTCAAGATTGATATGTATGTATATGGTATCTATATTTTTTTGGCATATTTTCAATCCCGAGACAACTTTTATTAACGCGTAATCAGAGTTCTTAAAAACTCTCGACTTTCGAGACAAAACAATTTCGCTCATTTTGCGAATGCACAATATATTTTCCGATTTCCGCTGGAAAATCCGGGATATCTATTTCTTGGATAACATCGCGGAATACTCGAATCCTTGACGATGATATTCTATTAGTTTGTATAACGTAGGTTGAGAATGTCAAAGCGAGGATGCGCACGTAGCGACGTGTTGTGTCACGTCGTATTGACTATCGAATAGATACACCAAGGCTGCGGAGGCTGCTAGCTTCTCGATGCAAGCGCATCGGAACGCGCGCGCACAGGATGTGCAGTTCTTATGCAAACTGGCAGCGGCCCAAGTCCCTGGTATTACGAGGTGTCAGTTGTGTCACCTTCCTTATTCCCGAGACTCTCGACTCGATTTGAGTAGACTCAGCTCACGACGTGCTTCGTTTCGTATCTGGTCTGCCTCTCTATCTCTCTCTCTCTCTCTCTCTCTCTCTCTCTCTCTCTCTCTCTGTCTCTCTCTCTCTCTCTCTCTCTCTCGTTTCTCTTATGCTTCTCTATGTCTTTTACATCCCTTTCTTTTCGCTCTCCCCTCCTCTCTCTCTCTCTCGCAATTTTCCGCCTTTCGCATTTACCTTGTACTAGGACAAGGTCCTTCGCGCCTTCTCCCGAGATACGAGTATGCGCGGGTAACAACTGCAAAGTATGTGTGAATAAACGAATGCACGCACTCATCCGGACTCGTTCTCAAGAGCGCGGATAGCACAGCGCTTGGTATATATTCTGAAAAATTCTATTTTTGCACCTCTTGTAGCGTGACGAAACAGAATTTCCGTTCATCTCCAACTCGGATTTGAGAGGATTTAAAAGCTTTTAAATCTACTTAAACATGTTTGGAGAGAGAAAGAGAGATAGAGAGATTTTTTTTTGTATATTTGCATCCCATGTTTTTATTTTGTAATTATAATTTACTAGAGAACTTAATATTGTTCAACTAATCTTTATTTTATTTTATGTGTAATTCCTCTCTTTCTATATCAGGGAAATTAAATTAAAATAATAAATCAAGTAACTGTTTATCAGAATTTAAAAACTCGGTATTCATGATTATAAATATCGTGGCACGCCCACGTATGTATATTTATTCAACGATAAGATGTGTGTATGCGCGATGAGTAGTTCTACATTTGCGTTTGTTTAATCGCGATGTTGTTGGGAAGAAAGACACTTTATGAAGACTTGAGAGAGGGAGAGAGAGAGCCTTGTTTCCCCTTTAAGACGGCTCCCACGCGCGGTGAATTAGAGACGACGCGGCCACGATACAACAGGCCTTCGCTGTCCTGTTAACCCATTAACCTTTGCAGGGCAGCCTTGTTAACCCGCCCCTTGGCGGTTGTTCGATAGCTACTTTCGAGTTATGATCATCTAGTCACGTTTCCTCTTCGGCCTCCATGGGATCTTGTATGGCTGATCCCGCCATACGAATGTGAAATCCGCGAGTACGCGCGCCTTCGAAATTATTGTGAATAGACGCCTGCGCTTATCTTCGATTCCGCGAGCGTAAGCTCGTCTACGTACATGCGCGTTCGGAGATAGGTACAAGCCGCGAGCGCGGTTTGAAATTCATAGAAATAACCACTCGCACGCCAAAAGAGACTTATACATAATGCGAGAGTTTATCGTTAAAAGCATTCCTGCACAGCCGTAATCTCACCTCGGTTTTTGCGCGCGAGCAAAAAGAGCATAAACGACCCCAACTTTCTACTATGAAGAGTATGAAGGTGTACTGTGTTCGTTAATACATTACCGCGGGATTTCAGTGCCCGCGACACACGACCATAATCTGTTGGCAAAAATAAAAGAAAGAGAATATTACGAGATATTCTACAATTTGTGTCATCACTTTTTTTAGCTGCATATAATTGATATACGAGAGAGAGAGAGAGAGAGAGAGAGAGAGAGAGAGAGAAAATAATTATAAAGTAATTATAAATAAGAAGACTTTTAACAAAAAAAGATGCAATTTTTAGATCTTATTCCCCCCCATATTTTATTCCTCTTCTTCTCCAGACAATAATTATAGGATTCATATATTACACTTTATTAACCCATTTGAAAACAAGTTTAATCAATATCAACACGAAAAGTTATTTTACGCAAGATTTCTCCTTTTTCTTTTCCCACCGTGCGATATTTTGAGAATCAAACATAAAAAGAAACCTAACGAAATCTAATAAGCTTGATAAAACATTATTTATTTCTTTTTGCCGAAAGGTTACATCAGAGTGTATAACACTTTTATTAATAAAACACATTTTATGCATTATGTTCATTCGTTAGCGATGTGATCTCGTATAGTCTTTTATAGGCGCAGGAATGTTCTTGTGTGAAACTACAATAGTAAGATGCATCTCATTATCAGTGCTATTGGCGCACCTCACGTGACGTATAGTAGCACATAATACACACAATATCAATTTTGAGCTATATATCCATTCGATATCTACATAATGTCATATATCTATCATATATGGTGTGGTACGTGATACAGGATATTCGCTTTCACTAATAATGCCGAGGAGATATGTGGAATAGACTGAGAATGTGAACTCTGTATTAGGTAACCGGTATCGACAATTAGTGTTACACTAGCATTGCATTTGTATTGTAGATATAGAATAGTATGATTTATTGAATAACGTTATAAAGCACTTTCATAATGCACACATTATAATTTATAATATATCAGTTGTCTTTTCTACGTAAGATTGCACTGTCATTAATTATATAACTTGAAACTTTTTATGATTTTTGATTAATTTGAAATATTCTAAATATTGATATTTGAATTCCTTTTTACTATGCTTTGGAATTGTTTAACATATAATATTGAAGCAATTTTTCGATACTTATCATAATTGCTTTTGTTCAATTACTGATTGCTTTAAACTGAAATTTGGAAAATAAACAAAATTATTCATCCTTTTTCCTTTGTACAAAATTTACTTTGTTACAATTATGTGCAACATTTTCGTGATATTCTATATTTTTAATGGCAAATAAAATTAGGATTAAATTATCAGCACAGAAGATGTACATTTAAATATTAAATTTATTAATATTTTAATTAATACATGCCTACAAGCGTTTTTCGAATCCAAAACCCATGGAAATTTTGAAGAAGGCAAACCCATGCGCGTCTCTACGATCCACATATCACTGGTGTACGCGCGGCCCATCGTGGGTACCGTAGGGAACAATGGGTTATAACGATCCGGAGCCTAAAGGAATTAATAGCCTTAGAGTTGCTCCCTTCCTCGCGAATATCTCCCGCGCGCCCTACCCTCGGCTCTATTAGGTATCCGCGAGGGAGTCGAACCGATTGGAAATCCTCGCCTGTGGAGTCAATGCCGCGCGCGATGGGGGGCGAGAGCTACATTATGTAAATCGCACTGGGATAACTAGGTAATTAAAGTACGGGAATAAACTATCGACGCTCGAATTCTACTGCAACTTTGTTCCATTTTGCAGTTTCTGCCGCGCCCTAGCCATGCACCGACTCATGGCTACGCTTCTCTTTCTTCTTCGACGCGAAGATCCCTGTCTTTTCTCGTTAGATGCTATCGAAATCCGCTAATGAGAAAGCGTCCCATTATTTTTCTCAGACCCTAATTCCTTTCCTTGATCGCCAAGTTCTTAATAGCGATCGAAGCGTTCAAAGGCGGAGAAGAATTGAAAATGTCCAGACTACTGGCGATCGTCGCAAGCGGAAAGGGGACGCGACGGGATGGGAAAGCAGTTTGAAATCGTTAAGATGCCGCTGGCAACGGAAACTAGCTGGGACCAGAAACGGCAGTTTGAGAAATCCTAAATTCTGGCCGGAGTACCGATTAAAGAGATCGGTTTACGTTACGTGAATAAGAATTAGGCTCCGCTGCTGCGCACCGCTTCCCACACCGCGAGTAGGAGATACCGCCCTGGTCCATACTGAATAACTCGCCGTGTTATATAATTCAGAGAGAGGGTGAATATTGATAGCGCCACGTACTCTGAAAGTGATGAAAATTGAATAATGTTATTCCGCGTAATAAAAATAAATCATTTGCTTGCGATAAACATTTAATGATTGAACTATTTTCCGATATTTAATTATAATGCATATAATTTGTATATTGTGTACAGTGACATGCTTTACAAGAAAAGTTCACAAACAGCATGCATATATTTATTACAACGTTATTAAGTGCTATATATTTCGTTTCGTTATACGTGTTTCCGGCTTAATAACTTGTCACATGACCTTCCATGGTTAATAAATGTATTAGCGTAGCATTTGCATTTGTGTTGCAGCGAGCACATGTTTTTTTCATAAAACCTCGTCGTTTCATTAATTACGCTTTTAATCGCGCTAAGCGCATTACGGGAGTTCAGATAATCACATGCATGTTTGTTCACACGCGCATTCTGTTATCCGCGTGCTTTTTCATGCGTAATTCTCACCGTGATTCGTTCGCGCGATTTGGCCCGATAATTCGCACGTAAGTAAATCGTGGCAAAGAACGATATATGTGTCGACGCGAAGTTCCTTTTATACTCGAATCGATTCTAATGCACATATCGTATTTGATACTGTATGAGAAAATCGGTACACGTGATTATTCGCGAAACAGCTGTAATAAACGGCCGTTCAGACAAAATAGTGATCGACGAATATCAGGCCGCGTTAAGCATCGCCGTGGATATTAACGTTGCGCAAAACGCCGGGAGCATAATCGATCGGCCCTCGGCGGAGGTTTCATCGTTGTTTGCATTTTCGGCCAGTTAGGAAGGGGTCAATTCCATGGAACATCGGCTGTGTTGGCCTCGCGCTGATTATTCCCCAAGCTCTACTGACCATCGCTTTTCATCTCCCGTCTCTATCCTCCCGCTTTCTCTCTCTTTCTCTCATTATCGCTTCTTCATGGTATCTCTCTCTCTTCGATACGCATTGCTCTTCTCGCTCTGGTACATATTCGATGACGATGCAAACGGCAAGCAGCGCATATTCAATATGTCCCATATTCGATCCGTCGTTGATGCGTGGTTATAATTCGATGCGAACGAGCGGTGACGTTGAGTATGTATCGGTCGGATTATCGGCCTGGCGGTTTTTCATTTTTCCGATGCTTCCCTGGCTTCGCGCGATACATATATATATAAGAGAAGCGCGATATGCATTTATGTAGGTATGTTATTGAGTTTTCCTTTGGACGAATGATCGCGCATCGTGAGCTTGGTGACGTGAATTAGCACACGCAAACGCGGCGACATTGTCATCACGACTCGGGATTGTGATTTATAGCGCGTGGCTAGTTGCATTTTAATTAATCGGATACGGCGAAACTTACGACTGAACAAAGATAAATTCGTTGCGGCCACGAACGACGGTGGTACATTTATTTATAGGAAAATGATAGGATATTTTTTTGCCGGTGCGAATGTCGTAAAGTTTTAATGAAAACTCGCTCAATGCCTGGCACATGTGTCCGTTATAGCGCAATGCACGTGCATTGGAGTAGTCAGTTGGAGCGAAACTGGTTAAGTGTATATTTGTAGCAGACAGAAAACTAAATGTTTCTATTATTTTCCTTCTCTATTATATATTGAAAAGAAAACAATTACAGGTTATTATCAATAGATTCAAAAATAAAAGGCCAATTTGTATAAATGATCCTAGGAACTACTACTATTTTGTAATATATACATTGCAAAATGCATATGTGTAGAAATATTGTATCAAATTTATGATGGGATTAATTTCGCTTTTATACGACTTTCATTAATACATTTATCGCAATAGCAAAGAAATAAAGAGAATCAAGCTTAAAAAAAAGTTTCAAATTTTTCTCCGAGAAATATCGCGATTTAAATACGATTAAAATGTTAATGTATTAGCGAAACAAGGAATTGTCAATGATAAGAGTGTCAATAAAATATTTTGCTTGTGTTGTCAGCGATAAATAAAAGACGAGTAAACGAGTACCTCTAATCGTTCTGAAAAATGTTAATGTATTAGCGAAACAAGGAATGTTTTGCTTGTGTTGTCAGCGATAAATAAAAGACGAGTAAACGAGTACCTCTAATCGTTCTGTTTCCTTAAGATGCGCCAACGGAATCTTTCGTTAATTATTTGTAAAACTCATAAATATGCAACGCTACAAAAGAAAGCGTAAAAGAATTAGACTCAGCAAAAGACAAAGAAAACAAACGACAGTTTCCTTTACCTAACGCAAACGCGAAAGCTCTGAGAATATATCTACCTGATTCGTAGTGCCATTTCTTTAATTGCATGGGAACCATGGCAACTGGCCATGGTGCCGGTTCTGTTCGATGCGGAAAATACTACCCGCGTTTCTCACCTTTCACAGCCGGGAGAACGTCCATTCGATTAAATTGCCTTTGTACTAGGAAATACAACGTTTCGCGGAACTTGAAACGCGTCGATTCGATGACCAATACGTTTCAGATGCGATTTTTCTCGCGATTCTCGCGACGCTTTGTTTCGAATAACAAATTATCGTATTCGTTTTACGTTTACGCGTTAAACTTTACCTCTGTTGGAATAAGGATTTCTTTGAGCAGTCGATATACGATCTCTTGACGTTAATGGGATATATCCAGAAGCCGTTGCACCGCCGTATAAAATATATCATGTGAATCCAGTTGCGCTATATCGTCCATATACCTCGCGGCGTGCTCCTTCGCATAGGTCAGATTATTAATTTCCAACGCCTCGCAAACTAACACGCACACTGTAATAGATAAAGATAAATCTGACATAAATAACTCAAGATATTCCTAAAGAGAAGCCTATTATCGCATTTATCAATTTGGTAAGCGTGCTTCGTCTACTTTTAGCTGGCTACAAGATATATCCGAATCTAGAATCTCCGGTAGATAGTATAAGGATCATAAATATTTATGATATCAATGGTTTATCTCGGTTATATATAAGCGTACCGTGACTCAAGTAGAATTCGATCGACGTAACGTTTCTTTCGCAGTCTAATCCATTTTAATTTTGTCTCCTTGATTTGTCGGGATCGCGCAACTTTTTTATGGCGAATGACACGATCGATCGACTAGAAATTTTATCGGTGCAAGGATTGCGCATTGGCAGAGATAATATTGGGCATAGACATTGAATACCTATCGGGAGAAGTTCGATTGAAAAAAAGAAAGATATACGTTGCACCACAGCTGCGCGAGAGTCACCACCATCATCATCACTATCGGTACAACACATTTTTCCGTGCACACGGCGCCGGCGGTATTCGCGGGATACTCCAATACATCAACGACGGCAATTTTTAGGTGGCTTTTGATGCATCGTCGTAATATTGGCGATACATTAATTCAAGGTGAATGGGAAATATATCAGCCTCTGACCACATAATTTTCGCGCATCCAAGCCACCGACACGGCGTCCCCTGTCCAATGTATTCTCGTCCGCTGGCGGTTTTTACGAATGTGGTTCCAACATGTGTCCGCGCAGGGCTCTCCCCTGACATGATCTATGACGGTGCCGACCCTCGCGATGTACGTTTGCGCGAACCAGCACGTTGAAAACGTTTCGTCATCCGCGTCCGAGTATGGTTATTCGTCAGATTAAATAGCGATTTTTGGCGGCTCGACACGGGCAGCCTAGGCTAATAAAATCGCCGTTCAGGGTCGAGGGTGTCGAATTTGATACTTTTTTTTTACAAGTTTTTTTACAGAATAGTGTAACTTTTCATACTTGATACTCAATGAGGCATGCGGGTCAAATCGCGCACAGGGCTCTATCGGCATTATCGATCAACTATTATTGCGCTGCGAGAAGTCTCGATTATAAAACAGGCAAAAGCCCGTGACTCTTGATATGTAACATTTACATTCCACACTGAATTGTTGATTGCGAGCGTTATTGTTTTCGAGTCGTATATTTCGCTAGAGACGCATCAGAATTTGCGTTTCACGTTGAATGTATTACCGACGCGCAATTGCGTCTGCAAAAATGCTTGATTTTAAATCGCACGCACGAGAATTTATGAGTCGCCGTGTTACATTAAATCTTAACATTCCGGTACTATTTACGCAAATGGGCTTTATCATTTGTAAACATAAATTGCTTCTCTTGAGTCGGGGATACATATAAAACGATATACGGACGGTAATGCTTGACGGTTTTTATACCCGCGCGACGAGTCGTACACGATTATCCACGCCTCCAGCGACTGCCTAAAGAGCTAATCCACGAAGTGAGAAAGTTACTAGCCTGCCGTAAGGTTGTGGCATTAGGAGCACGGCCGCTTAACAGCCGCAGATGTAACTGAACTTTAATGTGTGAGGATCTGCGGATATCGTAAATTACGAAGCTGGCAAGGTTTTGCGAAGGTCCAAATACGAAACAAACTTTGTTACGAGCGTCTTCCGAGAAAATCATAAACATGGATATGATGAAAGACATAAGGAATCTGATTACTGTGATGTTTGAAATTTATAGATACGTCGCTACTCGGATATGCTTTTATGAATTATTGCATATATATGTAAAGCCACATATAAATTATATATAGAGAAATTCGGTATATTCAAATATTAATCACTTATTGACACACATATTAACTATAATTCTCTCATGTTCAATATACAATATATGTTTGTTAAATGACGTTTAATCCACAGTAAGCATATGATTTTTATGACAAATCATATTTTTTTTGTATTATAAGTTTTTATTACTATTAATATTGTTGACAACGTACGTTATTTATGATATAAAGAGTTTTTACTTTTCTTTGCTAGAATCGAAAATGTTCGATAATATAAAAATATTTTTTTAGATTAATTAAAAATTGAGTTTAATAGCTAGATAATTTTGTTGAATGTACAATATTATTTCTTTGATGCTTCGTAAATTCGGATTTATGTCAGGTTATAAATTATACAACTCGACAATTTCTCGCCTTAATCTAACAATAAGAACTGTACACGTTCTGGCAAAATCATAAACTGCACAGCGGGTTCTAACTTTAACATTTCAATATATCATTTTTTGTTGTAATATACGTGCATGAAGAGAGATTCATATATAATTATTTTATATCACTCTTTCTATTGTATAAATATTTATCTTTAGTACGTTTAATCTTACGTTTCCGTGTTTTTACTTTTTACCAACCTCCGCACGTCATGTAAAGTACGATCTTAAGTGCATCATGAAATCCGATTGTCTTAAACGAGCTGTCGGCTACAGTTCCACGACGACGTCATATTCTTCCGTGAAAAGTCTTTAAGTGCAGCTCCAGTCCGCAGTTGAGTCCGCTGCAAATGCAATGAGCCGGTTAATACGGTGTTTGTTAAGGTGGTTGTACGATCGCCGGACACTCCAACATGTTTACCGTACCTTGCCGTGTTTTACGACCTGCTTTTAAACAACCACGTGGAAATAGCTATGGAATAGAATCTTTGAACCTTGGAATAGCTGCTTTGAGAATAGAAGCTAGTTGTCCGCTTAAGAGATAGATGCTCTTCCTGTCGTTTGCTGACTTATAATTATATAATAATTTTCTTCGTTCGCGAATATATTAAACCCGTCAATGTCTTTATTAGTAATATACGTTCGAGATAATATGCCAATATATACGCATATAATCGTTGCACAAACTTATATATAAGATCATTTTTTTAAACACAGTTTCTGTTGTTGAAAGATAATCTTAAGTAGATCATAAGCAGATACTTTCTCTCTCTCTCTCTCTCTCTCTCTCTCTCTGGAAAATCAGGCAAAATATCGGAACGAGAGAGATGTCCATTTGAGATATCTGTTAGAGATCTGGTTATCGGTGTAATCACAACGGCGTGTCAGCGTCGTTACGATGCAAGCGACGTCGTGATACGACCTCTCTCTTTCTCGCGAGAATGCGACCGATAACGATTTTTACGTTCGGTTGAAAGTATGACAGATGCTCCGCGCGATGTGAAGAGGCGTCTTATACGAGCGATAGAGTCGCATGTAGATACGCCATCATCGACGTGTCCTATCGCCGTGAACCTATAAACCTCGACCGGAGATAATATCGGGTACCCTTTTCCTGGGCTTTTTTCTCGCTCGCGTTTTCTTCCCGAGACCCCCCATCCATGCCCCTCCCTTGCCGTCTTCTCGAGTGCCTATATATCAGAGGAGTCCTCGAGAGCGCAGAGGATTTTCGTCGAGTTAAAAGCGAATAAGGGTCACGAGAGCTCTACGCCGATACGATTCCGAGAACGATCTCGCTTCTAGCGATCAATGTTCGTAAAATCCCCGCCATCGTCAACGACCTGCATTTGTATGCGCAAGAAATTCTTGGACAGGCCGCAGGGCTGCGGGAAAGTAGAAATTGGATGCCGTCAGGACAGTAAAAATATTTGTACGCTTCCCGAAATTGATTTCCGCGGTTCAAATGTTATGGCAATGTGGCATCGGAAATTTAAATCTGCCGTGCGAGATTTAAGATTTCGCCAGCTTTCGTGGCTATATTGTTTTACGATCGATCACTGCGTGCAAATACGGTTGAATTCACTGATTATGAAAATACTAAATGGAAATCTGATTATTAATAATGTCAGACTGAAAACTTCTATTCTCTCATATCTTGCGTTTGCAAGTTTCTTATGCACAGAAACATTCTTCTCTTTCTTTTTTTTCGTGAGATTATCATGTTAAGAAGACGGAGAGCGCTGCTTAAATGCTAAAATCTCTACCAGACGAATCTGGTGCTGCAGTACCGGTGGTTGTGAAGCGTTATTAACTTTCGCCGAATGCCGGAAATTCTCTCTCATCCTCCGAAAAGATTTCAGCGCGCGCCCTGATTTACGCTCGTTAAACGTAATACGCTATAATATACATCTCATCTTGCTCGATCTTCCCATATCTTTCTCTTTAGAAATTTCTTTATTTAAAAATGCCCGATAGAATTTCTCTAACTATATGTTTCATTATGTGTGGGAGTAGTTTTCGTCCAGCAGTATATTTAGACATTATTTTAACAACAATTTTGGAGCGCATAATAGCATGCAAATGTACGTGCATATATTTTTCCTCCAATTAACCTATAATTACGCATTATTAAAAATTCGAATAAAATAACCATTTTCTACTCTGATATTTTCAAGTTATTACATTTCTGAAATATCAATTGGAAAATACATTTAGTACATAATACATATTCCTTAAATTATCGCACCATGTAATTCAAAATTGTTATCCCAACCAAGTATAGTTTGCATAATTTGCGCGGCGTTCCTGGCAGTTTATGTGTGCGATTTTTATCTTCATAAGTCATGGTACATCATAACGGCATGAACCCTGACATACCCTCACCATACATCGCCTCGATATCGTTTTCTTGAATATTTAAGGACTTTTCTATAGCCGCGTCGCGTTTTCTTCTCACAGGAAACGCAATAAATCGATATCATCTCAACGCCTGCCCCATTCTCGAATTTATTCCTCATACGTGTCGCACGCGACTGTTGAAATCTGCTTTCGAGAGAATCTCGAGGTTGTAAGCGCGTCCGGGATACGAATCAAGCTCGCAGCATGTGGGCGGCGGTTGCTTTTTCGTCGGTTGAGTGTCCCTTCTATCGCGCGGCCGACACTCGTCTTCTTGTTTATTTTTTTTTCCATGCATACACGTATTACACAAATTGACCTGTACCTCATACGAAGCCATGGCCGGGCGCAACCGCGGCCGCACTCGACGCGCGGCACTCGAGTTGGCGTGAAATACCGATCACGTGTGTAGTACGAGCGCACACGCTGCCCATTACTTGCGGCTTGCAACTGCGAATTAATTAGCGACATTAATACGCGTATATATGCCGCCGTCGAGTACTAATGCGGACGTATAATTATAAGATCATCGAAGTCTTGTAATTAGGTCCAACTTGAACGCACATGATGAGCAAGATAATCGCTTCGAGAATGATCGTATTATAATTAAATAATTAAATAATTATAATTATATAATTAAATTCTTATGAAGAAACGATATGCTGACGTAATCTTGTTAATAGATTTTGTGTAATATAAGTATTAATTTTTTTTGCATTATCCGTTAAGATTTTTCTGCAATCGCATATATATCAAGATCCTTGCGAGTGGTACACAATGCAATATACTAATAAGCTGGTAGTGTCAGGTTGATTAGGTATCTACTGAAGAGGATCATCTTTTAGCTCATTTAGAATTCATCAGAAACAGAATAAGCATTGGATAAAATGTATTACTATGCTAGTAAGCTCTATGCGGAAATTATTGCATTATGTACAGCAACATCTGTGTTTGATCAAAAGAACTTGTCGGAATACAAATCTCATTTAATAATCGGATATTTTTAATCCTCCGGCATGGATATTAGATATTTAAGCGTGAACGTGACAATTTGTACATACATTACATTACTAATAACAAACATGCCATACATTATACTGCATGCATCGCATGTGGATATAAATGAAATCACATAACGCTCATGCTGTATAGTAAACTCCACGTGCAATTTATCTCACGAAATGTAGGGTACATTTGTGTCCACCATAAAAATTAATAAATGCAAAACACATACAAATTACAAGCACGTTCTGCAGATTGTGCAGACTCATATACTTTAGACTGTATATTCAAATCGTACGCTCCCCAATTTTCTTCGACGCAAGCACATTATGTTGTCTATGAAGTTTTGCCATATTTTCATTGTGCCGACATTACTCCAGTTTCTTTCCTCTTGCATTCGTCCGGCGCAAATTGCAGCAAACTAAAATTTTAATATTCTTACGTGCTTTGCAGTGATGCGGAATAAAATATGGAAATGTCTCGAGATTAAAAGAATCTTTTGAAATTTTTATAAGTTACTTTCGCAAAAGCGCATACTGCCCTTTTTGTGATTACCTTAAATCACAGAAAAATATAAATTAATTTTAGCTTCTTGTAGTAAAAGTTTTTTTAAACGTAACTATATGGTTGTTAGTTACTTAGAAATAATTTATATACATATATACAATCAACATTACATTTTGTCAGAGAGAGAGAGAGAGAGAGAGAGACTAGATTTTTATATTATTTTGTAATCGTATCATTAAAATTGATACAATTTTAAATACATTTTATAATTTTTGATATGGATGCAACCAAAAATATTTTTATTCTTGCACATCTCATTACATATCTCATTATTATATTCTTCGTGAAGCTAATTATGATAACACAGGATAATATCGATAGAATATTTATGAGAGATTAAAATATGATTAACAATTTATAATTTTTCATCATAAATCACATAAAAGATAAAATGTTGAAATATTAAAAATAGATAAATTGATGCCTGATGAATGATTCAGATGATGTTTTTATTTATTACCATAGCAATTGTTGCAAAAAATAGTATGTATATACTCTATAAAATGAGAGAAATTGTTTTTTTTATGTACTTTTCTTATAAATAGCGAAGCACAAGAAATTTAATTCTAACAATTTTAAATGAAAATTTTTACTTTTTAGTTAAATATTAGTTTTCTCTTGAACAAAAAACTATGCTTTGAAGCAGTAAGAATGAAATATCTTGTTCTGCTATTAATATGTATCATATTAAATATACGAAATTTCTACCGTTGCGGAATACTTCGTAATTTGCTGTCTACAATATTATAACACAATTTCTGTAATACATAGGGTATATGTTTATTATTATCGTACAACTCTTGACTTACAGATCACGTAATCCATTATTTCCATGAATCTCGTAACCATTCGTTACGTAAACATTCACGTAGTCTGTTTTATTTCGAAAATCTTCTGCGTTCTGCAAAATATGGCTATGCTAGCTCTTATATTTACCAGCATGCATGTGGCATTACATGGAGCTTGCAAATGGATGCGTGCGATTCGCGCATTAATGCACAGATGAGCGAATACTGCATTGGCCTGAGTGGGTGAATGCATACATCCTCTAGTCGCGTGTCACGTGTCTCTCATTACAGGCTGCTATCTTCTCCATCGTCTTCCGTTTATGACACGTTCTCGTTATCCGTACAGATTTATTCAGATTGCGATATGGCGTGACTTTGTTACATGACTACAAAAATATTACATAGCAAAAATTTGTATATCCCTCAGGAAATTTTTAATACATATGACATATATACATCGCCGCTAACTTGTCGTGTAAACATAAATATTTAAACAAGATAATATAGCAAGAAGTTCTTAAATACATTCTCAATCATTTATAATTCGAAGATTTATTCTCAACGTTCTTGTTGTCCAAAATATAACTCTACGTGAGTATTAAAAATTTCGTAGATGCAGGAATGAACTAATTTATATAATTTCATATCATTTATATCATTTCTTTCCCGTTTGTACTACCAGTTCCGAGACATTCTTTATATATGTTTTTTTAGATTTAAATATAATAATGTATTTGTTGAAAAGGCAAATGCAAATGGTTTATTTAATTGAGAATGGTCATCAGAGATTCAGGAGAAGCACATACAACACATTTTCGTTCTTCCAAGTGTACGTAGAAAGTACTGAGATTGAAAACATTCCTCTAAATCGAAGGGGGTGAAGTGCTTGCTCCCAACATTTACTTTCCATTGGAAAGTTCGACAATTGGCGACAAAGAGGTCGCTCCGCGTTATTTATTTCACTAAGTGCTCTCGATCGTTCGTTACTTGGCTCTGGCTCTCGTTCACTCACGAAAATTTATAGTCGCAAGCTATGTGTAACTCACGGATTCCACGCACTGGCTGGGAAAGCAATGGGCCTTGCGACCTCGATGGGAAACGCGAAAATTCTCTGCGCGTTCGGAAAAGCTCGTAGAAAATATAACGGAGCCGGTAAATTCTCGCAAAAATGTAGTGATATCTATTTTTTCATTGCGGTTTTATCAAATTTTATTATCATCTTATACATATTATCTTATATATATGCAATATTTAATTTTTAATTTGAACTCATTTACTATTCTTTCGCTTCCAAGAAAAACCTTATTTTTATATATGAAACAATTTATTAACTTACTTACCTTTTTTATATTACTAGAACAACACAGGCGCGCGCTACGCGCGCGCTTTTTTTTACGGACATTTTCCTATTTTTAAATTTTTCTTTCCATATACATATACATATATATAAATTTAAACTTTTTAATAATCCTTTTATAAAATTTAGTTTTATTAATTAGTTTATAATAGGATTATTAAGAAGTTTAGATTCATGTATATACATACACGAATATTACATGGACATTTACTAATTTTTTAAACTTTTCTTTCTTAACTTTAACTTTTTCTATCACAAACTGTTAAACTGTCAAAATTCGCATGATTTGACAGTCGCAAATAATACGAGTAAAGCAAATCGCAGCACACAGCCAATCAGCATCACGGAAAAAAGGCTTCAATGCTTCGATATATTCGAGTTCGAGGTTGCACGTTTTTTTTTAGAAAGGGAAACGCATGTTAATTATAGTCGATGTAAACAGTCGTATTGTTAGCATCTCAACATAAATCTCTGTGTCAGTATATAAGTATTTATATCTTTTTATTCACAAAACTTTTATTCAGAAAAAAGATAAATTATATATATATTGCATTATAAGAAAATCCTATTCATAAAAGAGCTCGTTCAACAAAATGCAGCAATTCTCCACGATGTCGTGAACCCCCGAGGGGTATCCATGCCGACTGTCTTACCTATATAATACGAATCGACCTTTATGGCCGTCACTAATGATCGGCAATGTGAACGGTCTCCGATGGACGATCGTTTTTGTCACGCTCAAGACGGGATTTTCACTTACGTATACGCAAACGAGACTCTGTCACAGCCTCTGGAGTTGAAGAAACCGTGGTAGAAGATACGAGCAGCGACGTGTAAAGTTTTTCCGAGTACCCCTTGAGAGATTACACAAGTAAAGTTTTATTGAAACGTAAGCGTTTAATGCATTGCAATTGCATCTAGAAATTTAATATATTTGCGCTATTTCAATAATATATGTAAAATTATCAACTTTTATGGAATCAATTATATGGTGTATTAATGAAAAAAAAATGAGACGAGATGTCTCATTGCGAAAATAGTAATTCTCAACTTCAAGATTTTATTCGTGGTTTTATTTGCTAAAGAATCTACATCGTTGCACTGGCGCTACTAGATAAGTAGTATAGGGAAAGTAAGT
>NW_021850355.1:806941-817419 GCF_003651465.1 Formica exsecta
CTGAATGTATAGCACCGATTCTGCTGGACATTTCTAGAATGTAGAATACCAGAGACAGTGTGACATTATGTCGTGCGCACTGGTTACAAGAGCGCGGAATTCTGTAATGACTTTACTCATCTGGCTTCCATTCTTGCATTTCCCACAGCGAGCAAGTACTTGCATTATACTTCACAGGAGTATAAATATGACCAGAATATGTGCGCTATTCGCCGTCTGCGACTAATTGTATAATATTTTTCGCTTGGAGTATACTTTTGCACCTTTTTTCGTAGCGAGAAGAAACAATGTGGAAAGTATAAATTCTTTTGAAATTGCGACACAAAATGTAACTCGTTTTTTAGGCCTGTTTATCTTTATGCGAATTAATCTTTTTTAATTCTGATTTAATGGTATGAGAAATAATCACAAGTTTTTTTTTTATTTCAAGTGCAAGACACGTAACGAAAAGGAGAAAAAGAATATATTATTTGAATTATTATATATTACTAATAATTTTCCCTATATTTCTCTCTTATTTCTCTTTTTGCACCTATAATTATTATTTAAGAATATATAAAAAAGAAATTATTAATAATGATAATACAATTAATAATGTATTTCTTTTTCTAATTATTTACATTTGTCAAAATCTAATAATTAGATACAAAAACTGTGACCTTTTTAATAACAGGTTTTAGATTGAGCAATTAGCTATTTTTACCATTAATTTCATTGACACATTAATTTACGTTAACTAAAGTTAATTTCGAATTGATCAGTTTGCTGGTACAGTCGAGTAACAAAAGAGTAAGCGCTAAATTTCTATTTGCTTTTAAATCGTGAGAACTCGGAGAACTCGCGGTAGGCAGGCTGAGAAAAATTTTCGAGAAAAATGGCAAAAGTCCGTACACAGTCCCGTAACGACTCGACGTGCGACTTCTTAACATCGCTTGATACAGCACTGTACCCGTAATGACCGTACTCATCTCATTCCCATTCTCGAACACCCCATAGCGCTTGGATGCATGCGTGTCGGACATGTACCACCTTCGCGCTCGATTGAAGCGCCTCGAGATCGACTCACAGCTACAGTTAAATTGTTTCCGAATGCTTACGACTGCATGCGGTCATCGCCGGCAGTCCAACCGTCATTCAGTCGCCTCACGCATCGCGAATAGATAAATACGGCAAATATGCGCGCATGTGTCGCACTTGACATTCCCGTCGTGAAGCGGGATAAGCCCGATGAAGTTTTCCCGACGGTAATAACCCCGCAGCGTCGCGGTAATGAGCACAGTTGAGCGATTAGACCTACGGCACCGCGTGTCATTTTACGTGGAGAAATCAAATGTAAACCGGTTTTATTTATTAGACAATTTATTATCGTTTGCGCGAAATCCGGCTTACACTGAGAGAGACGCCTGTTTAACACGAAACCTAATCATTTGGGAATTCTTGGGGTCAATTGCATCTCATTTCTGCGCAATCAACTTTTTTATCTTGGAGAATTAGTATAATTTCGTCCCTAGAAGGTTAATAACATCTGGGAGAGGGAATTTATCCTTGTCAGTCTCACGATAGTTTATTTCTTCATTTACGGAGATCTTCCTTTTCTTTGCGTTGTGCGCTGCGGCGATAATGATTATCTATAATTTTATTGTCCATTGTGGGGTGTCTCGTGAATACCCTATGAATACTTCGTGAGGATAATCGAACGATGAAAAATCGTAGAAGCGTACAAATCAGCAGCACGACATAATCGCGAGATAATATCGCGCCTGCTCTCCCTCTCTATATCCGACTTCGTCTCGATCCCGCGTTCACTGAAATCATCAATTTAGCCGATATTATTTATTGTGGCTAAAACGATAAATCTCCCGACATATATCGCGAAGAGATAATAAAACAAGTCGCCCGCGTAGGAAGTAATCGAAGATACCTTTACTACGTCCATTCATGTTTTCTTTTAAATACCAGTACCGTGGTGTCCATAAACTTTGACTATGACGGAAAAGAGTTCCGCGCATGTTTTTCTCGCGTACTCCGACCCTTCGGGCGAAACCCCCAAAGACCTGACATTGAACATTTACGAGGAGGAGGAAAAAGAGAAGGATCGGATGCTGAGCGAACCGCGCTAGGCCCGGACGCGGATTTACTCCCGATCCCTTATCCGTCAATCGTCGAATTACGTTGAGATGAGTTTAGCAAGTCTCCTAGCCAGCGGCCACGCGAGCGTGAAGCTCCGATTTGCTCGGAAGATGCACGCGCGCGCGCGTTCGTGATCGAAGCGAGTCTCGTTTCTCAGAGCCTTGTTTCGAGATTCGATCGAGCCGAAAGATCGATATCGCCACGTATTTTACGTAACGCACCCCTGGTTATGGCCAACTCTCTCGTCGTCGTGCATTATACGCGCGCCTCGTCTACCCGCCGCGGCTTGGAAGTGTATCGTCGTTCATCGGGGGATCATTACCTCGTGCGATTTGGTACTTAGCGTTCGCAACCAGCGGATTAAGTCATAACTTGTATGCATGATAGGAACGCTGCGGTGATTGGATAATAGTTGATCTTGGCCCGAGGAGAAAACGTTGCTCGCATGGGCGGCTTATTAAATTTTCTGCTATTCACTCGTCTTATACTTGCCTGCGCAGGTACAATGTTCCATTGTTCGACGCAGAGCAGATCTGTAGCATGCACGCCTGTATTGCTTCTTATATTTTAAATCTTTCTCTCGAGTATTTCGAGAGTAATCTTAAAGAGAATACGTTGCTCTGCACAGATATAATAAGGCTGTTTGTTTGAAGATAATTAGCATCAAACGATAAAGGCAATTATTATATGTGTGAATAGCCATTTAAGCGTAACATTCGCAAAATGAAATAGGTAAATAATCATGTAATAATTGTTATCACACGATATAATTATATAATATTATATCTAATTAACAATGAAGCCATGACATGATAAATGCAACAACATAAATACGTATGTAATAATCAATTGTACTCATTAATTAAATTAGCGCTTTTAGATAATAATCGCAATAATCGCTAAGCATCCTTTCATCATGTGTCATAATAGTGCGCAATATATTTTTTTTAAATTTTCATGATTAATTAAATTATAAATTGATTAATTAATACCTGACACAGGAAGTGGCTGATTATCCAATGTTTCTTCCATATCGCTCGCAAGCGAGTACAGATACGCGATTTCACTAAAGCGGGAAATTAAATTTAATGCTATCCGCTTTTTTTCCTACAATAATAACTTTTCTTACGAGCAGCCTCGCGGTATTATTTTCTCGAGAGAGTAGCGATGTTCTTCTTTCGATCGTGACTGATCTACCATGCTTCCTCTTCCACATCTCGCCGTCGACACGTGCTCTTCAGACGAGCGCTTCGTTCCTCGTCGGTCTTGGGTCATTGCATCTTTCACGTTGGAACGGTGCCGTAAAACGTTGGAAGAAACGCGAAAAAACGCAAGGCGAATGCGGCGCACGTGCGGATAAGCACGCTCGGAAAATATTTTCGATCGTCCCTGGAGTTTCAATCTTGATACGAGCTGTCTGCCCGTTTCCTAACTTATACCGCAGTTTAATAATCGGCGAAACGTGCCAGGGCGGGCCTTCATCACGACAACGCCGGAGATTAACGCAGCGCCATGATATGTTATCGGTCGCGAATACATTACGGTTATTGATCGATTAAGACTCGTTAATATTCATTATGTCGGCGCATATCGTCAAATAGATCGTCCATCTCAGTAGTTGCGATGCGTTATTGTAAATAACGTTACGACACGTGTTTTTGATTGGCGCCTGATTAGACAGCAGAAAAACACTCGCAACCGCGTTTCTCGACCACATATTGTCATTTGGTGCATGGAAATGAAATTTTTGTTATGAGCGACACCGATAGACGGACAGAAATGATTAAAGTGTCATTTACATTCCGTCCGCATTCAGTGGCCACAGGGTGTTTAAAACAAGACGATAAAGGCTAACGTTTATTACCTGTTACTGAAAAATATAGCAACCGGAAATAAAACCATTTGTATGTTTAACGTTCCGTACAGTATCGCGCGCGATATGGTAATAGTTGTGTTGTAGACTTGAACGTTAAGGAAGATCCATCGTTAATTCGAGCCTTGATAGCCGGCGAAATGTAAAGACGCAGGGAAATGGCTCGTGAAAAATTCAGGTCGCTGGAAGCTCCTGTCTTTGCCGATCCATCCTATCTTCCATCTCCAACGCTATATAAACTAGTGAAGGTAGTTCAAACATTTCAAGTTGCATTATATCTGTAAAAAAAATTTGCATATAATATTAATTTTTTTTTGCAAATCTCTTAATAACAGATAATAAAATAATATATTAAACATAATAATAATCCTATTGTAGATTAAATCATGATTTTTTATATTGTTAGAAATATTATACATAATATTTTCAAAACAAATAGAATAATAGATTAAAATCCTGTGCTTTAATTTATCGTTGTAGTTGTAGCATCGCTTCAACACACATTGCTTCTTGATATTTATTAATTGATTGCATACAATTGACAATTATATTTTTCGTTACTGTGATATTCAGATAATCAAAGTTTTTCGTTTCGTAATATTTTTGCTTGCTCATAGAGGAAGCTTTGTTTTTGTAACAAAATTTTGTTTCGAGTTTTCTATGCCAATGTGTTTAGAATTTTCCAAAACGTCGAAAAATTATATTCCTAGAAAATGTATGTATGTATATATGTATGTATGTATGTATGTACGCGATATATTGTACAACCTCTAACTTCCGCAATTTTTGAGAAATCGGCTTCCTCTATGAAGGAGCCAAAATTGCAAAAACCTGCTTGCTTTAAGGAGCTTAAGTTTTGTGAGTGAAATAAAATGATGAAGAAGCAATGTGCAAGTTTCTAATTTGCACAATTTTTTTTACTATAAAATGCAACGGAATAATAGTTAGCAATATGAAAAATTATTTGTTTATTTGAAACGTAATATGATCATTCAAAAAGAAAAATATTTTAACCACTAATTTTATTCGTATTCTACGCGAATTAACTAATCACAACTTGAATATCTCATTTACTTTGTGCGAGCCAATCCTTTCGACACCGATCTGATCGTATATCGACGAGACTATCTCGGCGTCGCGATACGATGTTGCACATATCAAATTTAGTTTGACGATCGAACAGGGAATTTCAGTCGACAGGTTGTACAGTTACGCAAACCACGTTTCTACTCCCCAAATGGCTTCGGTACTACACGTATTAACGATTTAACATCGCGCGTGGAATATTTACTTTTGACCGCAACGTGGGCAGGATCAAAATGTCGTAATACGTTTGACCATAAAGTTATTGTTCGTCCGCAATATTACGTTTAATTTCCTTTAGCGCGGTCGCGTCGTAATAAATTGACTACGCGCGCAGTTGTCTCGCTACATTTTGCTCCGATTATATCTCATTAATAATCGCCTTGATTTGATAGCGATTTGATTTATTGCTTTATCCATCTATAGATCCACAAAAAAAAGTATATAAGAGATCAGATTTTTGCCAATTAATAAGTATATAAAGAAATATCTATATTGATTTCTCTCTTTGCGAAATTTTGAAATGTACCAAAATAATAGATTGCGTTTTAATCCAATTTTGTTTCTCTCTCATTTTCAATCAACGCTGAACAAAAAACCATATTAAAAGGAAACGTGCGCGTAATACTGCCTTTGGTTTTTAAATAATTAAGTATTTGCAGCAGCGCCAACCATGAAATTGACATTATTACTTGCAAATTTTGCGACGCACAAAAAGTGAGATATAACAGTAATACAATCTAATTATAATAAATTATAATAAATTTAACGAATTTAAATACATTAATAAAAGGCAGCACAATTTTTATTTTTTTATAAAATAGCTTTGTGACAAAGTTCTCAAAACCTTAAATGCTCAAATAGAAAATTGTGATCCATTTAAATTAAATTCATTTTATTTATCGAGAATTTTTTCTAAATTGAATATTATTGAAAGATATATATATATTTAAATATACGTGAAAACACATGTGTGTAATGTGTCAGCGCAAATGTATATATGAAACAATGAAACATAATCATTTTTTCCTCTTTCTCTTCATAGAGTTGTATATTTATATTTTTTATAAATTATTTTAAAGTATTTTATAATTTTTTCGAACATTTCTGCATTACGACCTTTTACGTTCTTCTTTTTTCAATACATGCGATTGTTAGCTTCTGTTACCATCTTTTACTCATTGTGTATGCTAATAATCGAAAAGAACAAGAGAAAGATTTTGCTCGATTCTCCGAGCGGATTCTACTATTAGAATCCATGTTTATGCATTATTTATACATTTGAAACCGACTGTGTCGACTGCCGCATTTGTACCTGTTATGTTACTATCGAAGGCAATACTTCTTCCGCCGTAGGAAAAGAATCAATCTCGCTGCAGAGAGAGTCGAGCGATCGGTTTCCTGTCTTTTGTACGGGGCCTTGTTCGACTTCGTGACTTGAGCCCATATACGATGATATCGTACGTGCCAGTTTGAAAATTATCGGCGCGGTGCTATCGCGGGTATCATTTTCCCCGGGTGATATGTATCGAGCAGCGGCACGTTGAGATGGTAGAAATTATAGAAGTTCGGCGCGCGGCATCGGCGAACACCCCATCGATTACACGAGCTGCCATCAACTCGAGCGCGCGAGAAAACGTTCGTGCCAGAAGACAGGGCCCCAAAGGTGAGAACTGTGAAATCAAATCAGCCTATATCGTTGACAAAAAAAAAAAAAAAAAAAAAAAAAAAAAAAAAAAAAAAAGGACTCGCGTCGAGTTCGCCTTATTGTGGCGATCATATCGGCAATGTAATGATGACGGCTATCTAGCCGCCAGACGTCGATTTCAAATTGGAATTCGAATTGCAAATGCACCCATTGGAAAAGTACTTTGAATCTATTGTGTGTCAAAGGTGGGCGAGAGAGAAAGAGAAAGGATGATGGAAAGAGATGCACGCGGGGCGCGGTACACAGAGGCGTTCGACTGTACACTTCAATTGATCAAAGTGCTCGTTTGGAAGCGACGCGCGCAACGGCACCTCTTGCTTTATTTACTTAATATTGGCCGGCGAAACTTTAGCGATCCAGCGAATCGAATTGACGACATGGCTCACTTGTTACTGTATATCGTCGATTGCTACCGGGATAATCTGTGTGAATCTCGCTAGCAGCTAGCAGCATTTTGCGTGTAATATTATTACATACCTTGTTACGACTGTGTCTTCTCTCGAGATTGTTACGTTATATTTACCGTTAATATAGATGCTTTAAATTCACAAGTTATTTATGTAGTCAGGTGTTTGTGCAAGAAACGTAAAAAGATATTATAATATATTTACACACATTTTTATAGTTAATGTCACATTCGCTTGTTACCTATTTACATAGTGCCGACAGCGGAGAAATGTTTCTTTTCTCAGCAACTATTACATACTATACGATATCGTTTTAAATTACAAAATGTTATACTCGCTTAGAGCTGCGATGAAAAGTTTTAATTAGAGTTCCTGTCTGGTATAATTATGACTCGAAATTACAGCACGTAATATACGAGTGTGGAACACCTTCCCTGTTGAAGGGGCCGTCCAAGATATTACACTCTATCGCACTGTTGAGTACTAGGAGCTAGTAATTATCTCTTTTGAATGACGCACTCGCCGCGGCGTTTTGCGCGGGGATTCATCATCGGACCTTTTTATATCGCGCGTATCTTTTTGCGCGGAGAGCAAGCACGCACGATGAGTTGTCTGTCGAGTCTCGATACTCTCTTTCTCCCTCTTTCTCTCGCTCCTTCTTTCCNNTTCCCTATCAATCTTTACGCGCATATTTTGTACGTAATTCCAAACGAGCTCGACAGAAATCATACGAGAGCACACGGGACTCCCGCGGGTGTAGACGCGCGTGAGCCAAGTCCGTTAGTTTCACGTGTCGTTACGGTTTATAAGCATAGGATGTGCGTTCGGCGTTACGGCGAGAGAAGAGAGCGGGTTCAATGCACCCGGCCCGGCTAGTAGTAGTAGTAGTAGTAGTAGTAGGAACGAGCCGGGCGCCTCGACATCCATCCTCCGCGTCCTGGGATATCGCTGCAACGGACGGTGCGTGATGGAAGATGCGGCGCGGCACGGACCGCGGCAGGATATCGACTTACGATTTGACACGGACTAGGTACCTGCCACCGTTAAGTCCAAGAAAGAGAGAGATTTCGATCGTTCACTGCAGAAGAGATCGTTCTCCTAGTCGCCCACCTTTCCACCTCCTCCTCTTCTTTCCTTTCCTCTCTTTCCGCAGGAATTTGATCGCGCGGCGGTCTTAAACGAAACATTTGTCTCGATTATCTCCGCTCGTCGCCCACCCGATCTGCTCGAAAAAAATACGCTCATACGGAGACTTCGTGCGATTGTTTGCGGACGAGAGCAACTGGAATTTCGCCATCTGAGTTTTACTCGCTCGTACGAGACGAATAATTTGGATAAAAGCGATAAGCGCGAGAAACGCGCGATGCTAATGATTTTAATTAACGCTTTGGCGCCACATTTGCGATATTTGATTTAGCGGTTTCTCGCAAGAGCACGGTTACGACGCTTAAAAGCTATCGAGCATTATAATTACATAACATAGGAATTAATCTCGTGATGAAACTCGGTACGTGCGCTTTGCTGCGTGTAGTTATTTGAAGCTTATTCACCCAGTGTGCGCCAATAGCAACGTGAATTCCTGCAACATCTGAAGCAGAAAATCGTCGGCACGGTGTAATACGTTTCATTCATTTTTTCTCCTTTTTCCCCTTTTTTTATTTATTTTATTTTATTTTATTTTTTTTTTTTGGCGGGGCTGAACCGACGTCGTTTAAAGACAACCCGCCACTCGTCCAACCGACGTAAATTATGAAACGGGTAGATTGCGGCTTTGCAACGTTTTGGAGAATCGCTCATATCCTATTATCACTCGGCAAAAAGCATCCCGCAGTCAGGACGGTCTCTTTATTTCTATCGAAATACTGCGTACAATGCGCTGCTCTATATTAAAATCTTATCGTGACGCCGAGCACGGACTGTTTTATAAGAAAATACATCGCGGCGAAAGCAATTTCAGTTGGACAAATATTGTATCACCTCCGTCCTTTCCCCCTCCCCCGTAATAGTAACGCCGTTGTGAGTTAACGAAAACGATAACGAGTGGAGAAGCAATCACTCTAATAAGGTATTTCCTCTCTCTTCCATTAAACGCAGGCGCGACGATCATGAACATTTGTCCGGCGATGTCTCCCTGTCATTCTCCGCGTTGGTTAAGACCGATTAATAAGTAAGCTGCGTCATCGGCGTATCTTTGAGGGCATCCGCTTTAATTAATCGCGCGTAAAGAAAAGCGAAATTGATAAAACAGTAGCTTGTTTTGGTAAAAGGCGATAGAATATTTCGTAATATTTACAACAATATGAAAGAATCAAAATATTTTAATCAGAGACTTAAAAATTTCGTATTTTTTTGCGCTACAAAATTAATATTTAGACTACAGTGTGGCAGTTTACCGCACAGATAGAAAGTGCGCGGACCGCTTTACGATTCGATAGGGATAATTTGTGAAATTTATAGTCCCAGGGGCCGTAATGTCACGAAGCACCGCGTTAACGAAGCCCCAATGGTATGCCGGACAACATATTTATGCATAGCTTACGTTATATGCATGCCGTACGCGTCGTCGCACACGCGATCGATACATTATTGTTAATTAATTATAATTAATTATAATTCTGGAGGGATTGCAATCGGGTGCGTCTACGTAACATTGACGACGGCGGCGTCGTCGCTATTGCTATCGCTATCCTGTCATTACCACCTGCTCCCGTTTGCAATCGCTTTCTTCTCTTCATCGCCACTTCTGGCCGTGCCATCACTGCCTGGATTCGAGGGGGGCCAGGCACGATAAATGAGATCGTATGATGACGATGCGCCTTATCCGTTGGCTGCCGCTCCGCGTCGGCGTCTTCGCAAAGAGAGAGGGAGAGAGAAGAGAGAACCATCACGCGATGGGTAAGCCGGCAGGAATGAGATGGACCAGGGAAAATAGGCGAAAAGGAAGGCAGATTGAAAGGGAAGTGCTGAGAGATACATAGAAAAGGGTAGAAAAGAAAGGAAGGGGGAAGAGGAGGAGGAACGATAGAAACGCCAAGAGAGAAAGAAAGAAAATGAGGCGGAAAGGGGGCTAGGAGAGAAACGACGACACAGGCCGAGGCGGATAGCCGTGTATAATGCATAAGAGAAGCAAAAGGGTAGAGAAGGGGGAAGAGGAGGAGGAACGATAGAAACGCCAAGAGAGAAAGAAAGAAAATGAGGCGGAAAGGGGGCTAGGAGAGAAGGAGAGAAACAGGCCGAGGCGGATAGCCGTGTATAATGCATAAGAGAAGCGGGGAAA
>NW_021850355.1:818964-875873 GCF_003651465.1 Formica exsecta
AGAGTAACGAACTGGCAAGGTCGAGCGTGGTAGGCCAATGTCTCGTTCTCGTACTACGAGGTGAACCAGCGTCGCTGCAACTACCTTGTAGTTACCTCGCTGCCTGTCGCTGCGATGGTGTGTGCGTCGGCCGTTGCCGTCGTCGTCGATGCTGCAGCTGCAACGGTGCAACAGCGGCCAGCGTCGACGGGGTAAGGGGTTCTACGGCCGTGCCTGCAGCATTGCAAGGCCGTACCGCAGCCGCGAGAAACCGGCTAGAAGAAGAGGAAGTGCTGCCAGAGTGGGAGTGACGGAGCGCGAGATGGAATCCCGGGAAAGGGAGGAGAGAGGAACGAGCGAGAAACCGGGTATATAGCCAGGGCGGGAAGGGACACAGGCGCGACCGCACAGAGAGCGCGAAAGACAGAAAGCGAGGTGGAAAGAGGAAGTATGTATTCGGACACGTCACACTGCCATTGTTGTGCCCGGCAAAAGCGGAATGCGTAAATCAGCGGCGGACCCCGCGCGGCCGTCCTTTTCTCCCTCGTGTTACATAACTAATTCGAGCCTGTACCGTTCGCGCCAACTCTCGTTCGTTTACAGCCAGTTATCAACCTTCCTCGCGCGAGGAAGAAGAGAAACACGTCACCTGAATTTATTCCGAAGTTGGTTTAGAATAAACATTCATTTTGGAATTATATCTCCCTTGACTCTTTTGCTTACAAATAAATCGCAATGATTTACGTTATGAAAAAACTGCAATGAAATATTCTCGTGATTAATCCTATAAATATGTGTTATGTCACTTTGAAGTCGAAGAACTCTATAGAAGATTAACGGTAACGGTGCACGAGTTCTTCTAACCATTCCCTTCCCGCCAATATCTTTTTCGAATCGTCGAAGCGGAAGCTCTACGAGCTCATTGTTCTCGGTCAAGAGGCGAGATAAAACTTATGTGGCACAGAGTGGGCGAGAGTGTCTCTAATCAAGTCGGCAGATACGTGTGCGGAATTCTATCGTTCACTATAGTACGCTGACGTCTTTTTTTTTTTTAATTTCGTTTCCATCGTGATAAACGGAAACGGATGCCTTTTTTCTCGGGGGAAGACATAAAATGATATTTGAAATAGAATAGTTGCCGCGAACCAATCATCGCGCTCCAATCATTACGTAACATTGTGGAGCTTCGATTATATACCATCGATTATATAAATTGTAATATCTGACGTAGAGTCGATGGATGAGAGAGTGCGAATTCACATTAAAACTGCACGAATCTTAATATATATCGCGGCCTGTAATAAATTTACTGGCGAAGCACGACTGAAAAGCCATTCACGTACGTTGCACGTCGCTTAAACTTCATCTCCGAGCAACACAAGTACGTGCGTGCATGCATGCATGCGTGCGCGCGCAAGCCTTAATATCACGTTAATAAGAAGCGAATAAGTGGAAAACAGGTTACGAGGAGCGCTGCGCGCTCTAATCTCGTTCCTTTGCGCAGCTCGATCATGCAACGAGCGCGTTGCAATGATAAAATGACTTTTCAACGAGTCGCTCGCTGCAACTTTACGCGATGCATAACATTGGCAGTCGCGTGTAATGTTATGCAATTCGTTTGGAGAAGCTCGCTTATACAAGCGCGAGTAGTTCCTCGTAGACAGGAGCGAGTTACTCTTCGCGGAGGACAAGTGGACCGAGAAATAAAGAGACGTTAAAGGTAAGAGAAAATGAAAGAGGGACACGTCGGAGCCTCTCGATGTATCGATTCTTATTCGGAGAACGGTAGAATATACCTACCTCTATCCCTATCTACTCCCGCTGTGCGGATCGTTCATAGTTAAAGTCTTCTCTCATGTTGCTCCTCTCTTTTCCTTTTGCCTGTATGCACGCTCTGTTTCGTTCGTCCTTCTCGATCCTGTCTCGCGGTCCTACGCGTCCTATACGTCGCTCGTCGTCCCCGCTAACTCGCGGTTACCTAAGACTGATACAACCGTAGAACGTTCGCACGGCTCGTCACGTAATATACCCGCCTATCGTTAATTTTCCGAACATCATAACGAGTCTTGGGGATAATTCGAATACCCTCGGGACTCGTTATCGTCGAAAGGCGCCTCAGTCGTGGATCATTGCTCGCCTCTCGATGCTTTCATTTTTCGACCTCTGTGATGAAGACGGTGTGCAAGATACGTAACATTGTGGCGGTGCTATCGTATCGCACGTTATCGACCTCAGCCACCGAGTCGATATCCTCGACGATATTTGTCACGTGGCATGGTGCGGCGCGGCGCGACGCGCGGAGTGAGGAAGCATTCGCTCGTATAATTCATTATTTGGAATCAGAGGGGTAGAGGGAATAGTAGTCGGGTTCATTAAAGCTGGAACGCGCGCCGCACTCGGTTTAATCGGATGAGTACGGATCACGATTGTTACAAGGGGCCGCGAGGGGGGACGTAGCGCGGAGCAGGTTCGACGTGACGTCGAATAAATACGCTATCGGCATAAAACGGAGTATAGTGCATAATGGTCCGTGTTCGCGTCTATCCTAACGAACCGCCTCGTCGATTGTCCCGTTGCCTTTTACGCTCGTAAGAGCGCGATCAGAATGCGCTAAATATAGATGCGTTTGCGTTATTTATGCCTATGTAAATCTTGCGAAACTAGTCGGGAGTCTAGCGTCTCTAAGTGCGCTACAGGAATAATTACCGTAGTTGGTATTTTCAAAGAGAAAGAGAGAGAGAGAGAGAGAGAGAGAGAGAGAGAGAGAGAGAGAGAGAGAGAGATGCCATCGCAGGAATACATTTCAATGAACGAGATTGTTATCGCCGCGGAGAAGCCTCAGAAAATTAACGTGCCTCAAACTGTTACGTTGCACCTGGGGCCGTGATCGTCGGTTTCGCCTTTTTGCGCCCAACGAAGCTACGCGAGAGTTTTCTTCCTTATCCTTCCTGATATGCGTCTTGGGGAGGAGGAGTGATCGATTTCTTTAATACATTCGCTGTGTCGAGGCTCTGAAACCTATTAGCATGCTCCATTATGTGCTGTCAGTTGCATAATCTTCAATGATCGATATTTTACGATAACATGCAAAATATCGCAAATTAGTATACACAAATCATTATACAAATATATATACTATTTCCAAAGATATGATTTTTTCTTACACAAATTCTGAATTAAATATTAATTCACAGAAAAAAAATGAGATGTATAAATAAGCATGTCCCACGCAATGTACGACGTTATGTTATGCGCTTTGCTACTTCTCGTGCATGTATATAGTTGGCATTTTTCAAAGAAAACTACACGGTATTATAAGAAGGGTCGACTTTTGTGTGATATTGCGTGAGATATCATTCTTGAAACAATAAATCTCTCGAATCTCTCCACTGCTCCACGGCATTTCGACGAAACGAAAAACTCGTAGTTAACCACTCACATACGTGCAATTCTCTATCCATGCACGAAGCCGCTTTGATTCCGAGATAAACGATAAGCAAGCCCCATGCAAACTTAGCTGCAGTATGCAATACAACGCCGGTATGTCGCATAGCTTGCATTGCGACGATAGTTCGAATTTGCTGACAAAGGTTTCTCTCTCTCTCCCTCTTCTCTCTCGCTTTTCCTCTGCTTCGTTATCTCTCTCCATCTATTTACGAGTTTCTTTCATTCCTGTCGTTCCCTTTTTTTTTATTTTAGGAATATTTATCACGCCGTCCTCGTTTGTTACGCGCGCCGCAGCCACGATAATTACATTGTGGCCATTTGTTTTAGCGCTAATAGACGCAAACGCCATCCCTTGCTCATAGGTCCTGCTCTTTTTTTTTCTTTCTTGCGGTGTATTCTGTGTATGTATTTGTTCGAAGTTTTTTAATCACGGTTTCGATAAGGCGGTTAGATAAAGCGATTTCTGATAATAATTAATTTACGGGTAACTGTACGGCTACCCGCCCGCCCGATCGTCACGCCTATATCTATGAGCACCAGCCGTCTTACATTGTTTGTAATTGACCGTAATGATTCGCGCGGCTCACGCTGTGTGTGCGCCCATCATCGATCGTCGCTTCCGCCGTTACAAACGGAAAGTAAAGCTCGCAAAAAAGGTCATCAGTGCGGTTTACGGTGCCTTATCCTGGCTGTCGGCTTGAGAATTACATACCGTGCAGATAACGTTGTTACAACCCTCTATAAACATTCGAGAATCGAACGATGCAATTATATTTGTACGTTTCTATCATGTTGAACAATTATTTTTCTATCGTATAGTGAAGCAAAATGGAATAGATCTTCAAAGTTTGAAATTTAGAGAGAGAGAGAGAGAGATTTGCAATTTAATAATGCATATATTTGAAAATACTTGTTAAATTAATATATTTAATATTGTAAATGTTATATTCATTACTGCATGTATTGAAAATAGAGATTTTTCCAAAACAATGTTCAAAGATTTAAAATTGTGAAAGATACTATTGTGATAATTTATAAAGATATTTTAATAGATATTCTGAAAGTCGAAAAAAAGACATTACATAAATATATAAATTTTTATTTAAAAAATTGATCGCAAGATCATCAAATAAGAAATTGCTAATCGATAATCATTTCAATCACCGTATCATTTTTAGAATGTATTGCATAGCATAACTGCTTTTGTTGCATGATCTTGCTTTTAAGATAAGTTGTTTTTTTTCGTTACAGTTCGTGAAACATTAGCCAACTCATTACGCGTGTGCTGCAACGATAATCTTTAGAAAAAAGTAATTGCATAGAATTAGCATTATTTCTTGCAGCAGTGAGTTTTACTTATAACAGGAAAAGCATTAGTTTCAGTCATTAACGTATAAATATGGATTTAAAAGGTTTCTACTTCATTCATTGTTAAGAAGACTATATCTTTCTTGATGATCTTGACATGCAATGCATGCGCAAGATGATCATCACGCACGTAGTTTTGCTTTTTAAAAAACGGTATAAAAAATTATTCCAGAATCTTTTGACTCGCGCGTATGTTTTATTTTATAATAATTTCATACTGCACTTTTCTTGTACAGACTCACGTATTGAATAGCAATATTCAAAAAAATACATCTTTACATGAGATAGTCAAATATTATATTTTGTAGATAATTGTATATAAAATAAAAGTAATAATATTATAAGATGATCTGTAAAATATAAGTTTTTATTAATATTAAATTATTTATTTAGAAGAGAAAAGAATATATTGTGAAATATATATTACACTTTTAAAATGCCTTAGTAACTTCTTATTATTTAAACTGAAATTTAAATATTAGATATGTAAATTAGAGAGAATTTAAGAAGTTTTTATTCAATTATGTTTTGTGAAAAACATTAAATTTTCGCGTTATCATGCGCTGAAGCGTCAGATAAATCTGCAAAGAGAAATAACGCAAGAGCGATTCCCCTAGATTTTCCATCTAATTCGTGTGATTCTTGATGCATGAAGACATCAAGGGACGCTCATAGCAAGGAACATTCGACATACCTGACTTTATTCGTTACCGTGATTCCACAATCGCCGAGACGAGAGCAGTTCCTCTTTAACCAAAAGGAGTCGCGCTTACACTTCGCTTGTAACGTGATTAAAATGTCTGTATCAGTACATCATGAGATCATGTACTGAATCTAGCTAACTTAAAGAGAATAATACAGTTTTACGTGAAACACGTTATTTTGATACTTGGTGCTTAACATAGAGAAAACTCATATAAAAACATACTACAATTATATAGTTAATTTTCTTTTGCAAAAAATTCTCACAAATTCTAAATATATGTATACAGATCTTATTATATCTCTACTAAGATTCATAAAAATCTTATTCTCGATTCTGAATTCAATTTAATTATAAAAGCGATTTGAAGATGACATAATGAGATGATATAATGTGTATAAAATTTTACTATATCGAGTCTGCTAAAATAAATGATTTAATCAAAACAGCATAACGCATTTGATAAAGTAAAATGCTTGATGTAATAAAATTTATTGTGTATCCTACACATATACTTTCTATAAATTCCACTAATTTTACTATTACACATTATAATGATTTTAAACTGGCTAAGCCGGCCAGTATTTAATTACATTTCATTGTTACTTTAATGCGTAAGATTAACCGAAATCAAGCATTCACCTAGTGCCAAACTGCATTTTACAATCGGTGGAGTGCAATCGCACGTGCGCAGTGCACAGTGCTCTCGTCGGAGCTAATTTGTGCCCTGGCGTGAACCAGAGCGCGCGTTGAACCGTCAGTAGCTCTCGGCTTTAGGACATCGTATTCAAATGTAACTACGTGCTGCCAGTGACGGCTTAATATATAAACCTGTTATATGGAAATAGATGCATGTTTTTACTGGCTTTCCACTACGGCCGGCAGTGGCGTACTCCCTGCGGTTATGCAGGTCAATTTAAATGATCCGGGGTGCCGTCCACGAGGCGGGCTCGTTACCAGTCGGTTTGACGGTCGGTACTGGCCATTCGGCCTGATAACCAGATCGCTAATTAAAGATGTTATCCCATTTGGCCTCGTGGACGCGATCAGACATGCAGACACAACTATTAAGACCATCGTTGTCGTTAATATTTATCGTAACTTAAGATCGCTCCTCGTTTATTTTTCCGAACTTATGCTGACGATCTTTTATATGAGAAAAAAATAGGGCTTTGACGATCTCTCTCAGCAGTGAAGATGCGTTTAATAACGTGGCACGATAATTAATCTGCCTCTCATTAAGGACATGTAGAAGTTGGTTTCACGAACATTGCGATGTCTCGTTCAGTGGCTGGCATATAATCCGATCGCGATACTTTAGTTTTATCCGCGGATTATAATTATATTAACCGATCATTGGTTCTATTTATAAGAAAATGGTGAGCCGCATTATCTTGCCTTCGTTTTCTCCCGATTATTACCTCCGATTATCGCGTTGCTTTATCGCGATTTTTGCACATCCTTGAATTTAAAGCAAATCGCACGTATATTAATAATATCGGTTGACAGAAAAGCCGATTTGGCGCTTTCTCGTGTCTAAAAAATCGTTAGAATTACGGAGAAAAAAAGTTTATCGGGCGGAAAACCCACGTTGAGCGATGATTATTCCGCGGAAGGAAATTTGACGAACTTGGGAATTGCTCGTTAATAAAGAAAGTACTCTTCGAGCAACTTCTCATTAAGGCGCTCGGCTCCTTTGGTTCAGTGAGCAATTTCCCATCTATTATATTCTTTTCGGCACGAGACGGTGTCAAAATTGCAGCTAGACGTTTCGCTTTAAATTACCTTCTGCAGAAACGACAAGGAGGACTATCATGAACGAAAGGACGGTCTCGAGTGTCATATCGAGTCGAGAGAATCGAGGATTCTCGGAAGCAAAGTACCACTTTATATCTCCTCCTTCGCGCTTACTGCAGTCTACTTTGCCGAACGCAATTCCGCAAGGTGCAATTTCTATGGAAAAACGTACCAGTTGAAATATTCCAGATACAACGACATCGTTATAAATGAGTTTTTCGCCTACCGTAATATTAATCCTCTCATTATATTTTTCAACACAGTGAAATTCATACGCTAGATTATTACTTTAATATTTACGATTATTACGTTATGTTTAAACATTAATATAAACGAAGCTCGATTTTGAATTTCAAAATAAACAATGAACATTTGATCAGCATAAACCAACGGACCGACTCGTGCCACTTACGTCGAAATTATAGCGTGAAAAATTGATCAAAACGTTAAATATGTGAAGCACGTCTTGCTCGTATTTTCTACTATTCATTAAACTGAGTGGTATACTCTTCACCTAACATTCTTGCCGGTATTTTCTTGACACTCAAATAACATAAGTCTTTCAAACTTATATTACGAATTTGAATGAACAGTACGAAAAATATATTGTTAAATCTATTCCTTCCTCACACGGAATGTATACTTTCTATAAATTCCACTAATTTTACTATCACACATTATAATGATTTTAAACTGGCTAAGCCGGCCAGTATTTAATTAAATTCCACTAATTTTACTATTACACATTATAATGATTTTAAACTGGCTAAGCCGGCCAGTATTTAATTACATTTCATTGTTACTTTAATGCGTAAGATTAACCGAAATCAAGCATTCACCTAGTGCCAAACTGCATTTTACAATCGGTGGAGTGCAATCGCACGTGCGCAGTGCACAGTGCTCTCGTCGGAGCTAATTTGTGCCCTGGCGTGAACCAGAGCGCGCGTTGAACCGTCAGTAGCTCTCGGCTTTAGGACATCGTATTCAAATGTAACTACGTGCTGCCAGTGACGGCTTAATATATAAACCTGTTATATGGAAATAGATGCATGTTTTTACTGGCTTTCCACTACGGCCGGCAGTGGCGTACTCCCTGCGGTTATGCAGGTCAATTTAAATGATCCGGGGTGCCGTCCACGAGGCGGGCTCGTTACCAGTCGGTTTGACGGTCGGTACTGGCCATTCGGCCTGATAACCAGATCGCTAATTAAAGATGTTATCCCATTTGGCCTCGTGGACGCGATCAGACATGCAGACACAACTATTAAGACCATCGTTGTCGTTAATATTTATCGTAACTTAAGATCGCTCCTCGTTTATTTTTCCGAACTTATGCTGACGATCTTTTATATGAGAAAAAAATAGGGCTTTGACGATCTCTCTCAGCAGTGAAGATGCGTTTAATAACGTGGCACGATAATTAATCTGCCTCTCATTAAGGACATGTAGAAGTTGGTTTCACGAACATTGCGATGTCTCGTTCAGTGGCTGGCATATAATCCGATCGCGATACTTTAGTTTTATCCGCGGATTATAATTATATTAACCGATCATCGGTTCTATTTATAAGAAAATGGTGAGCCGCATTATCTTGCCTTCGTTTTCTCCCGATTATTACCTCCGATTATCGCGTTGCTTTATCGCGATTTTTGCACATCCTTGAATTTAAAGCAAATCGCACGTATATTAATAATATCGGTTGACAGAAAAGCCGATTTGGCGCTTTCTCGTGTCTAAAAAATCGTTAGAATTACGGAGAAAAAAAGTTTATCGGGCGGAAAACCCACGTTGAGCGATGATTATTCCGCGGAAGGAAATTTGACGAACTTGGGAATTGCTCGTTAATAAAGAAAGTACTCTTCGAGCAACTTCTCATTAAGGCGCTCGGCTCCTTTGGTTCAGTGAGCAATTTCCCATCTATTATATTCTTTTCGGCACGAGACGGTGTCAAAATTGCAGCTAGACGTTTCGCTTTAAATTACCTTCTGCAGAAACGACAAGGAGGACTATCATGAACGAAAGGACGGTCTCGAGTGTCATATCGAGTCGAGAGAATCGAGGATTCTCGGAAGCAAAGTACCACTTTATATCTCCTCCTTCGCGCTTACTGCAGTCTACTTTGCCGAACGCAATTCCGCAAGGTGCAATTTCTATGGAAAAACGTACCAGTTGAAATATTCCAGATACAACGACATCGTTATAAATGAGTTTTTCGCCTACCGTAATATTAATCCTCTCATTATATTTTTCAACACAGTGAAATTCATACGCTAGATTATTACTTTAATATTTACGATTATTACGTTATGTTTAAACATTAATATAAACGAAGCTCGATTTTGAATTTCAAAATAAACAATGAACATTTGATCAGCATAAACCAACGGACCGACTCGTGCCACTTACGTCGAAATTATAGCGTGAAAAATTGATCAAAACGTTAAATATGTGAAGCACGTCTTGCTCGTATTTTCTACTATTCATTAAACTGAGTGGTATACTCTTCACCTAACATTCTTGCCGGTATTTTCTTGACACTCAAATAACATAAGTCTTTCAAACTTATATTACGAATTTGAATGAACAGTACGAAAAATATATTGTTAAATCTATTCCTTCCTCACACGGAATGTATCCTTATTAAGCACATGCTTAGCATACAATAACTCTTACAAAAGGATACAGCTTGTAATCTCGCTTATCCTTCAAACTATCTTTCCATTCGTCCTTTATCTGCTGGCCGCCGCAGTGAATAAATGCACAGCGGGTGAAATCACATGGTAGATTTCTGCGCCAGATATGACGAACATCTTCTCTCTGTACGTACATACGAGCTATGGGTACTTAGGCAGGTTGACGTCTATTCCGAAGACACACGTTTTACTTTCCGTGCACGTATACGCTTATGGACAATAATAAATAGCGTCGGGGAGTTAGTCAGCTAGAAGGAAGGGAAGAAAGGAAAAGGAGAAAAAGTGGGCGGAAAGAGAAAACAGCCCCGCTTGACTCAAGAAACCTTGTATTTCCGACACTCATTACCCGCGTGACTGATGACACGTGAATGGAAGCGACAAGAAAAGCACGGTTATAACTCCTTTTTCTTCTCCTCGAGCCTCCCCTCGTGTCCCCTTTTCTCTTGCCTTTTTCGTTCTTCCTACACCGGTGTATATTCTGCATCGTGGCACGTAACACGCGGATTCGCACTTTTCCCTTTCTCGTGCTTGGCATCCTTTGCACGACGGCAATTGCTCGACAGACCGGACGTTTCGCACGCAATTTACCATATCGTAGAAAACAGCCGACTGCTATGTCCGGCCGTTAGTAGACGTGACAACAAACAAACCTAGTTTCTTGATTCGCGTCACGCTCAAGGGACCCAGATTCAGATCCCTTAATTTAATATTGTATATATGTATATATTTTTATACCTGTTACGTATCTATTTAATTGTAATCCCGCAGCAACTTTATACATGCTTATTATTGTAGTTGCCTACTTACACCATTAGCAGCGTACGTCCGCTTAATATTTTTAATGAAACTCCTTTTTGCTATTTATTTCGCACCACCGATCTACCAATTTCAATGGCCGCGCGAAGAAACTCGGATCTCGCGATGATCTTCCTTTGCGCGTGGTAGCACCGGCGGCGGTAGCAATGCCACTTGACGACGATGAAGAGGGCCGTATTATAATGCAATCAAGTATAGATGCGCTCACGCGAGACTTCGTAATGACTTCGTAATGAGCTCTTATGTTAGAATGCGGCGACAGTTACTGGTCGCGAGAGACTGACCGTCATTGTTTACCATGCTCTCCACAACCTCCTATCCTCTTTCGCGATTTCTTCGCTTCCTCGTCTGTCTCTTCTCGCATCGCTCTTTTAGTTGCATTTAATCTATTACAGCGGCTTCATAAACTGTTTATCGCTCCGAATCAAACCGTTGCGGACGCGAGTAGGTGGATAAGACAAGACGGCGCGCGTTAATCAGCTCCGTCGCCTCTTTTCTCCCTTTTCCTTTATCTTTTAGAGTGCTTGCTGATTCGCTCGCCATTCGTGTATCCGTACCTGCTTTCTCTCTTATTTCTCCCCCAGTCGTTGCTGAAGCGTCTCGCTCTTTTCGCGGTAGACACGACAAGCGATACCCGCACGCCAAGTCTGTTTCTCCTTCGCGTTGTCTTATTACATCGCGACCGATAAGCGTGCGTTATCCGTACTTTTACCGGAAATCTCGCGGGCAACCATCGTCGCATGTCTGAAATTCTTTGTTTTATTTAGACGATCGCATTAATTAACGATAATAATTGCCGGGAGTCGTGTCAGCGGGAGTTGTAGCGCGCTTCGTCAGGATTATTCTTTCGACTGTCCATGCTTGCTGGGCAATTACCCGGCAGCGATGAGTTGACGGACGCGCGGTGTGCGTTGTCACGCGCGTTGGCTCCTTCATTTCGACGACTCGATAAAAATCGTGATAACGCGTCGAACCGTGTATTACGCAGTACCATGACTTATCGCTCGGAGCTCTTCGCTTCCGACGAGTCTTGTTTCAAGTATAACATACGTGATGCGATGCCGTCGATATGTTATGACGATGACTTGCGAGAACGCGAGAAGACCGTAGGGGGAATCGCCGTAACTGTATCGATGCCGCACCGTTTTCCTTATGGCTCGATACTTTTTTCCGTCACGCACGCACCGTCATCGTCGATCTTATCGATCGATCGTTATTGTTGCATCGAGTTCTACGAAGCCCACTGTGTACTCATCGCGCGAGGCCTCATCGGCGGTAGCCGTGATATTAAAAGCAACGACAGTTTGCGATCGAAACGTGGACCACGCTTGTTCGCCTGCTATCCTTCGACGTCTCGTAGCTCTATTCGAACTTCTATTGCCAATATTCTCTCACGGCGCAGCACATAAAGATGTATTTTTCTCGCGCGTTTATACGATGGATTAAGGAAACGGCAATGGCAGTGGCTTAAGATCCACAGGATAAGGAGAGCCGCTATCGAGTGACTCGACACTTCGCATTGTGTCCTGTTTTTCTACGGAAGCTACTGACGTTTATCCTCGCCCTGCATACAAATCGATTCACCTCACGGGCTGAAAGCTGGATTTCAATTAGTGGTCGATCGATTTAATTCATCGCGGCAATTATTCATTGAATAGCGGTGCCCGCGTTGCGAAAGAGATTAAGAATTAATATATGATTCTTAATTAAATGACACGTTAATATAATATTTAGCCTTCAGTAATTTATCTAAACTATATTCTGACAAAAACGTTCAGAAATTAAGTAAGTTTGATAAGAGAGTTTAAGTACATCTCGCTCTCGAACTTAAGACAGTGAAAGCGGGAAACGTAAACTTGGTTTTAGTTTTCGGTATTTATTTTCGATTAGATTTAGTTTCTCCAGTCTGACCCTTTTCGTGCTGGTCTACTAGCTGCTGCCGCCTTGCTTCCCAATTCTTTCTCCCGACACATCGACGTAGTACTTGAAACTTTTTACGGCGCTCTCGTTGCAAGCGAGACCAGAGAATAGAGCCTTGCAACAGTTCATTGAAAGAGAAGCTCGAGGCGTCGGGGCGCATCCTGTTGACTACACTTCTTAGAATCTCATTTTACCTCTGCGATTAGTGTGAAAGACTCTGAATGGACAAACAAAGAATGGGTGGAAATAAAACGATGGTTAGATAGCAGGGCAGAAGAAAAGGAGTATCGCGAGGAAGGAAATCCTCGTTGCTCACAGGCGGTACGTTCACAATACGGAGAGAAACCAAACGTCTTGAATCAGTAGACGAGAAAGCGAAGGAAAAAAGAGCGCGGGGGAGCGAAGACCGGGCGTAGAGGAGTTGGTACGGGAGGAGAACCAAGTAGAGAAAGAAAAGAGAGGAAGACGAGGAAGAAAAGCCGGTCTCTCGAGAGTCGTGAGTCTCACCTCCGCGCGCTCGCCTCATAATCATAATAAACTCAACCTCGGCACTCTCACCACCGGAGGGTACATCGCGCCTGCACTGGGAAGGGCGTGCCCACGGTGGAAAGCAGCGAGCCATAGTTAAAGTAGGATGTAGCTGAAGCAAGATGGAATTGAAGGCAGGTTGCGGCGGCGGCGACGGCGGCTTCTTGCCATGTCGTTGTTATGCTGGAATATCAGTTTACCGATTTTCTCGTTCGCACCCCCTCACCATTGTACAATATAGCGGCCGATGCCGCTTTAACCGCGCCTTTTATCTGTCGGATGCAAATTGAATGCAATTGCTGTGGCGCGCGTCACTGTTTCGTGTGGCAGGGGCGAGTCGAGTGGGCTGCAGGCAAAACAACGCGAGACGACCGTCATACAGGCCCAATTACACGTGTGCACACGGTCGATTGCGGTTTTGTTACCCATTGGAAAAAAAATCTAGAGGTTTCTCGCACGCGACAAGTGCGTACATTTTTCATCGCGAAATCTGAAAGAATTGCGATACACATATCTTTGTGTTGTAGCACGACTATTCTTTGTTCGTGCTCTTTAACGTTAATAAGAAATTAATACTATAGATTAAAGCAAAGATAAATATATTAATTAATAAGCTTTGGAGCTTCATTTACTAAATATTACATTTATTTTCTCAATTTTAATCTTTTATTAACTGCGTGACATTACTTTATCGCGTACGGGGATTCTACTCTTTTCTGATCCTTTCGCTTGATTATAATTGGCTATCCTTCTCTTATTTGGGATTGTCATCCGATAAAGAGAGATAACATTTTTATTCTGTTATTGAAATATTCTTACATCGATACGAATAGCACATTGATAAATAAACTGCTTTGTTTCAAAATTTTAATGAATCAATGTGATATAAATTATCGACAAATTATTAAACATTTTGTTAGTACATAATCAATAACCTTTTTTAACAAAATATTGATTTAAAATTTATTATTAATGAAAAAATAGATGTAGAAACGGTAGCAAGTTTGTAGCAACCTGTGTACAGTATCATGCATTAGCATAATAGTATATAATAAAAATTTGCTAATAAAAATTGAGGGTCTATTTAATTAATCTAATTAACATAATTTAGTTAGAAAGAGAAAGTAAAGGTATTGATTCGAGAATTGAATTATTTTATTTGCGTGTTTAGCGGTTTCAATGTTCAAACTTTACCGACAAATTGAATCAACCGTAAAACGATTGCAAATGTGACCTATCTTGTTTACACGGAACTGATTTGTTCCGTTACAGATGCGGAATCGGTATTGAATAATTTATGCGATCGGGAGCTGTTAGTGGGTGGCACCATAATTCAAGTGGCAGCTATCGATAAAATCGGGTGGATGCATTTAAGCGTGCCGAACGGGTGCGCATAGGAGATGGGCGTATATAAATAAGACAACATGTCGATCTAATCGATCCATTGAAAAACGCCCATGCATGAACCTGTCACGGGCCGATGATTCCTCTGTGCCCCCGTGCGTATACTCCCGCATTCGTTGAAACGTTAGTACGCGATAGAAACTAACTCGTCTCTACTAGCAACAAGCGAAACATTGATATTAGCACACTGTCACTTGTCGTCACTTTTTATGACAATTTGTTTATCAGAAAATGTTTACCAGTAAATTATTCTTGATAATTATTTTTGGAAATGTTATCATGATTGGAAAGTTAATATTTAGTGAGATCGTTCTTTGCTGAGTAAGCTTAATAATGTATTTAGCGTAACTGATTACTGGACGAGAAAACTTGCAACAAAGAGGAATGTTTCTCTGGATTACTGGACGAGAAAACTTGCAACAAAGAGGAATGTTTCTCTGTCCTCCACAAGGAAATTATAAACTAGTGATACCGGTGTATTTTGCGGACGAAAATGTAATTGCGGTTACAAATCTCCGAGTAGCAAGCTGCAGCATGAGATCAAATAATATGACAAAATAGAATAGATAATGTGAATAATTGACTTATATAATTTTGACAAATTTCAATTTAAATTACAATATTGTGGATAAAATATCTATTTTGTGCTTTCTTGTGTGTGCACTTATATATGTTTAATAAATATTTATGATTAAATAATTATAAATAATCGGTTCAATAGCTTAAATATGTTCTTATTAAAAATATTTAATATTTAAACATTTATCGGTCTAGATATCATATCACGAAAATTTTAAGCAAATAATTTTATTCGAAATATTATTCATTGTGCAAAATTAATAGCATATATAATCTTTGTCCCAATGTGAACAATAGTACTTAGAGGACATTGTATTGGTAACGAAATGTCAATTTTAGCCTTTCGGGAACTGTGGCTGAGATTTAATTACTGGAGAGTTCTGGCAATGTCTCGATTCCGAGTAAATTTCAGGTCGAAACTATTAATTCCATTAACAGTTTGTCTACGTGACCACTGCGGGGTTTTGGGTTGAGATAACAAGAGAAAGAGAAACTAATGAACAATATAAATTGTTATATATTGACTATAGCGATCACTACACACATCTATTATTTTAGTTTCTATAAACCTCAATGCATTCTTGAGACAAGTAATATTTTTTATAACTCATCAGTACTTAATTTTTTTTTATCTTATTTGATAATAAATGTCTTGTATTGTATAAGCGAACGATGATACCAATAATTTTTGCTGTATTACATAACATGAATTAGAAATATATAATCATTACTTTGCTAATGTCGAAGCTAAAGATCTATGTATGTAACAAATTATTGCACGTTGGAAATTGGATTCGCTCTTTGGATATTTGTGTGGTAAACCCGTAGACCGCATAGTGTTAACGCGGCTTGGGTCGATACCCGTTGTTTTGGAAACGTGATAGTGCAGATTCCGGAATACACACGTACCGCTACATTGTAGTGAAACCGTGGTTATACCAGGGTCAGAGGACAAACACACAGAAGACGTCGTCTTGAAACTTTACCACTTCCTAGGAAACTTGGTCTCTGTATGGGGGTCAATTAGACAGAATTGACGAAGTTTGTTCGTATGGTAGACATCTTGGACACAATCGCGCAGTCACCTTGAATTTTCGCCTCGGGAACCATAGGAAGTATTTTCCGTCGCTGACGTTTGTTCCCCTCTTTCCTCTTTTCACTTCCCTGGACCAATTTAAATACAACTTTTCGTGCCTGTACGGTTAATATCTACAATACAAAAATATCTGCTGCTTGTTAACTAGTTTAATTAGTATCTTGAGAATAATATAATACGTGTGCATAAGCACGCATGTGTATGTTAGATGTGAACACCCTTACGACGTCTATGTCATCCTTCAGAGTCGGGACAGGGAAAGATTGATTACCAAGATTACTAAAATTATATTCCAATACTGATTAGGTCTTGCCGGGAGCGACACCTGAGCTTATATTGAATCTTACAGTATAGTTTCGGAGACAAATGATCTGTTGAACCATCATTTATTTTTGCTATAATGGTTTTTTTGGAACACGTACATTATAAAATATTCAAACTGTCAAACTGGAAGATGAAACAAATTTTACGAGAATGTTATGTGCAAATTTTCATTTTCATTTATGTACGATGTACATACCTACATGCTGAAGACATAAATAGATACACGCTATGCACGTCGCAGCAGTACAAAAGACGTATTGCATTATTATCGCATGCATTGTACGCGAGAGACAATACAAACTGTTATTTCGATTAAAATTTTATTTTGCTCTTTAATTGTCGATGCATCGTCGATATGAATTGCGTCAAACATAAAATAACGGTTAACGTATAAACGTGTCAGTTTAATGCGTCCTAGTTTGCTAGATATTTTAATTTGCGAACACAAATGTACTCTATCTAGCGAAGTCGTGCGAAGAGCGTATACGTATTTTATGTTTTCATTCTGCAATCTAGAGTGAAAGAAATATGTCGGAATGCATTTAAAGAGATAAATAAAATCGATGGTTAAATGGGCCGCGCGTATATACGTGTACGTCGTGTGTCCGTGAAGAATTTTATCGTCGTGTTCTCAATCGCTACTCGTGATATGCACGTATATTCGTATATGCATACGTATATTCCTCGAATCTCCATCCGCAAAGTGGTTCGTTCGACCGTAACACGATCGACGTGAGAGCGGGTGAATCTTTAACGCGGCTTCTTGTCGAAATTTCCCAGGTTTGGGTACGCCATTGGCATGGAAGCGAAAAACTGGCCGGAATACGGTTTTCCATATTTCGGAAAAGTCACTTTAGCCGATCCTCATGGAATGGAATTTATTTCGACTGAACAAGCTCAATTCGCGTTTTACGCAAAATCTATCAAGTATGCGATTTAGCGTACCGATTTTGCTATTCGGCATCGTTGAGCTCATTGCTTTTAGGAATTGGGGATGCATTGAAAACAAGGGAGAAAAATGACATTATCAATAACAAAAAATATTCTATATAACAATGTACAATATATATATAATAGACAGAATTGAGGATATCGATATGAAGCAATAAACATCGAAACCGTTGCGATGTAAAAGAGAAACGGAGGAATACGCACGGATTATATACGGATTCGATTGGCATGAATTGCTGCTCTGCATTTATCCCGCATTACTGCAGATACGCTTATGCTTCTCATATAATTATCTTATAATTGAATCGATTATTTTCATAATTAGAAAGTCGGTTGTAATTACGAAGGTTGATTATATCGCCGTAATAACTCTCTTGTAGAGATTCTCTGAAATCTGCTTTCGCGTTGACTGCGTCGCGTTTTGAACTATTCTATCAGGTAAATCTCGTTACGACTATCTGCAGTTTTTCTCTCCGACTACTCGGATGCTTCCACGGTAATGGGATGTAACGTTGGAAAAATGCGAGCGCGGCTCCCTTCAATCGATTCGATCTCTGCGAGTGGATAATCAGGATGGGCAGCGATTGTGATATAGCTCCCGGTGAGCACCTTAAGATCGAATAAGGATCGTATATCCCGTCAAAAGAGAAGGACGAAGTTCGGTGCAGGAAGTTAGCGATAATAAAAAGCGACGACGACTTGGAGGCAGAGCTCCTTTAGCGGAGCCATCGATGTTTCACTTATCGTGGGAATTAAATTTGGATGAAGCTGTTCTCAAGAGCTGACGTTTCGTCGTTTATCGGTTACTTTATCACCCGTTAAACTTTCTTCTTTACTCGCAAACTTTTTATAAACAGACGAGATTAATATTGAAAGATAATGCAAAGAGATACAATGCCAATTTGGGATTGGCAAAGTAATGTTATTAGCATTTAATATATATATCTTATTTAGTAACAGTTTTCTCACTCTTTTTCTCTGTCAATTTTTTATAAAATTTTTTGTTATAAAAACACATGCGAGAAAATTTCCCACGATGTTTTGTTTAACTAACAAAATTTATTTTTTGAATGCATGTACCAATTATACAATATTTTTATAAAATTTTAAGCACACAATTTTTATATAATAAATATATAATAAATTGTATTATCTTTAATATGCTTAATAAATTATGTTATTCTAAAACCTATATATTATATGCGTATGTATCTAAATTGGAAAATGTTCAAGCTGTTTCTTTATTTTTTATTTAATTACTAAAACAAGAAAATTAATATAGCAACATATCTTTCATACATACAAATGTTTTTGTAAATCTGTATTTAACAGATTGTTATTTAATTTTCTGGATTTATAAATATGCACAAAATTCAAAGTTTTAATGCTATTCAAGATATTGCAGACCTATAGGTAGCTTTTGGCTTCAGGATTCTATCAATCGATCCACGAGTGTGAGTGCGAGGGACTCTTTCTTTCATAATCTCCGAATGATGTTACAACTTACCTTGAGCGTATATCTGTGCCTTCGTGCATGTAAACTACTTGCCATGCGATCGGCAACTATTCCTGCGCTTGCTCTTGGCATACAAAGACTGCGTTCGTGTACCAACACTGCGGCTTGATCACTCTCCGTTTCCGTAGTAACATGTAAAAAGAATACGCACACGTCTGCGAATGGTGATTTGCGTATGGGTGGGCGTTCCAAAGTCGTCTTACGGGCACGGTTCGTACAGCGGGATTCAGCCGAGGCCGCGTGATGGAACGAGCTATGGTAATGTGAAACATGATTACTCGCGCAGAGATAATATGTGTAATAACAATCGCATTAGCCGACCAAGAGCCGGCCGTAGAGCTGCGGGGGATCCGGTCTCTTGGTGATGGAGTTTATGTCGATGTTCCTGTCTGGCTCGACAGCCCGTCGAAGTGTTTCACTATAAACCACAGACATCTGATTGAGTAATAGTAATTGTCTGCGGGAATGTAGGCGTCTTTTAATTGCTCTATCTCATATAAATTTATTAAATCAACGCGTCGTATGTATTTGTCATATTTTCACGAAATATTTAAAATTTTTACATTTGATAAATATATTTAGTGAAAATGATACTATTACTATTTATGATATTATTCTACAAAGAATATAGAAGATTTTGCGAGAATGATAATCAGCTATATCATTTTTCTATAAAATTTTTCAACTTTTTAAAGACAAATTTTTATTTTTTCCAGAGTTGTATACAAAAGTATTATTTATTTTATCATCTCTCTTTTCCACCTCTTCTTTCTTTTCCTCTCTCTCTCTCTCTATCAAATATGCATACATATACACAATAAAATAGCGAGGCATTATGAGTGCTCTATTTATTGCTACAATATAATAAGTAATATATATCTAGTACAAATTGCAATAATTATATAAAAGATTGATATAATATGATTGTATAATATAATAAACTATTGTAATATAATGAAAGTAAATTGATCAATGACATTAATTGCAATCCATTCTTTTCTCTGAACTCGTTGTTTTAAGCGCTCTCCATGCGTCATATACAAAAATCCGTGAAAATTGACAAACAATTCTCGTTTGCAGTACGTGATAATGACAACAAATAATCGTCACTATCTGTTCTCGAAATGGAGAGCCGTTGTTTGGCGCGCTCGTCCCAGCCATACCAACAACTTTAATTGATGGGACTCTTTGAAATGAATTCGATGAACATTAGTGAGACTCTGCATGCACAGACTATAAATAGCTATTTTTTATTGAGATCCAGTATGCGTCGTTGCGTTCTACTAAAATAACTTTAGTATCACACCGCAGAAAATGGCTACCCACCGAATAATCCGATTTCCGTACGGTTCATGGTTTAGCTGCAACCATTTGCCGAACGTAGCCTCGAAAAGCATCCGCGAAATTGATATGAAGAATCGTTCATGCATCGTTGCGTTAATGGACAGAACTGACGTGCCAGGATATTTAATCCTATTTTGTTAGTCGCGCCAGAGAACGCTTTTATTTATTCTTCTCCTGTCTCTATTTGCTCAATTCATTCCTCTTCGATCGTGAGAATTAATTGAACAGCAAAGGTTTTAAGTTCGGAAACAACATTATTTTCCCGTTTCCGTTCGATTGTTTTGTTAATTTTAACTTTTACTGAACGACGAAAGATGATGCGCGCAAACAGAGCGACAAACTGCAAGAACATTTGACAAAACAAAATGAATTATCATCGTTTACTAAAAACAATTTATTGAACGAAACTACCGGTAATTTATTTGATATAATTATATGAGCGATAATTAAGGCGGCAGAAGACAACGAGGCCCAAAGAACGCGGACGATAGCGCGCTCGGCGTTTGTTCTTTTTCGCTTATCAACGGCATTATTCGAGAATAGAATTTATTGAAAGTTATTCTATAAAATTGGGCTTTTGTTCCGCGAAGATCCATTCTCGTTAAAGTCAACATTTTTTTTTTTTTTACTTTTTTTTCTCTCCGCCAGGCTTTTTTGCTCTCTGCTGCCGTATATCCCCGTTTCGCCCTCTTTATTCTCTCTCCTTCCTCGAACGCTAGTCGGCTACCACACCGATTCAATATCGATGCCAGATATTTCGCGCGACCGCTCGACACAATAATTCAGTTGAGCAGGTAATATTGGCGCGGTAATGGTCGAACCATTTGGCTGTGTCGTTATGCTGCATTGGCGCTTGCACGTTTACGGGTCCTCCGTTCCGCTTTCAGCCACCCCTACCGGCCCCTCGTCGCTCTTTTACTCTCCCCTGAGCTCTATGTTCATCCCTTCGCTCGCTCTCATCCTCCCCTTCTCTTCTTCTCTACTCCCATACATTTACTGACCGGTATATACCGTCCGGCCATCCACGAACGGTCGACAGTTCGTTGAAACGGAATGTTATCATTGGCCCATGCGTCATTATCGGTACCCCCGCTGTTTGGCAATTACATAATTCTTACTGGCATGGCCAGTGTTACAACTACGCATACATGTTTCTTTATATTCCACGCGGATATTGTTCGCCGATATGATCGTCGTTTATTAAAGCGGCTACGTCAGAGGTTCGAGTGTACCGCAATCGAAAGACTATCGTTGGTCGATCCAATGGTCCCATCGCGATCAAAAGTAACGATTGGAATTGGCTTTTCGACGGTCCGGCCGTTATTGAGAGAATGTGAGATTTTTTAGTTTTTTACTTGACGATAAAGTATGCATTTATATTACAATTTATACATTTATATTACACCTCGTACGTATCTTACTCTGATAAATTATAATTATATAATTTTGTTATGTCTTTCACGTGAAAAATTATATTCATCGTTTTTACATAACAATAACATATAAATATAAAGTTATATAAAATTAAGACCCTTGTACATGACGCGCGACAGAAACAATTTTAAAAGAATTTTACGATTTTAAAATCATAATTGGAATTATAACGAAAATTATTATTAATTTTATTTTGGGAAACAAAGTTACATCTATAGTATTTCATCGCTTCTTTAAAGTTCATTGTTCTTCTTGTAAGTATCCCGTTGACGAATAAAGATGTTTGCACCTTTAACAATGCTAGTTTAAAAAAGAAGCAGGGTCGACAGCCACACGGCGGATAGCAACAGCTTTGAGATTTGCATAATTCGTTGAAGGAGCGAACGAAGTTTCACGTGGAGCGTGCCTATGCGGGAACTTTAGGCGATCATAACTGGCAACTCACTTAATGCGACAGCGTGAGTTTGCGCCTTCGAAAATCATATTTGTTTTCCGAAATTGTGTTTTACAAGGATTGTAACGCTTTGTTTCATGGAACGAACATAATGAACTAAAATGTGTAAAGTATAATATTTTAAATTAATATATATACTAGCACAACACAACGCGCGCTTTGCGCGCGCTATTAATTTTTTTTCATTAAACATTTTTAACGATATATACACAAAATAACTGTCAAAATATGCAATGACAGCCGCTCACGAAGTAAGCGCAATGACAAAAGCAATCAGCATCGCGGAAAAGCGACAACAATACACTTCGAGACTTTCGAGAATCGACTTAACATGCCTTTTTTACGGAGGGATACACGTGTACTTGTTTTATTAACAAAAAGATTTCATTTTGTTAGAATAATAAAAATTGAATAATATTTTCTCAACAGTAAAAAGAATCGCACATACATGTACAATGACCATTTTTACATTTAGAAATAATATTTAACTCGCAGTTTTTATTAAGGAGTGTATATGTAAGTTAATAATACAGGATTTAATTAATTTACATAGTACAAATGTAACCTCTAAAAAGGTTTTATTTGTAATCTGTTGTAAACTGGACGGTGCTCGTTAGTTGATAACAAAAAGTTGCCATTCCAGAATAGGATTAACATCCCACGGGAAATCAGTTACTGCAGAAATAGTCTCTCGAAGATGTTCCGATCTCTAATAAAAGCTTAAGATACTAATTGTCACGAATTTAGAGACGTTGTTGAAATATTGATTGTATTATCCCCGCGCGACATTAACTATGACACAATCATTGATTCTTGTTCAAGAAAAATAGAGTTTGCCTTCTTTGAGGCTAATTTATAAATTGATTTCGCAATGAAACGCATTACAATGAGATTGCATTATATAAAAGAAGAAAAATATGTCAGGAATCTTTATAAAATACAATTTCCAAAAAAATATTTAATTATTTGATAACATTGTATTACCGTATTAGAGGATAGATTTGCAAAAGTCATAGATTGCAATTAATACATTTTCAGCGATAATGCATGGCATGTATGTAGCGATTTAATGGTAATTAATAAACAGTGGCAGGTACATCGGGAGATTTCGAAATTTATAGCTGGTAAAGCGATCTCATAATTAGTCTGTTAACTACTATATACCATCGCGAATGGTAGATGGCAGTTTACATTAAACCACGCGGGATATTCTCGAAAGTCGGCAAGTTGAAATTGGCTGTCTGCAAAACCAATTTAATTCCGTAAGAGTTTGAACTAACCATTAACATAATTGGCTGTGAGTGCGGATATACGTCCGAATAAAGTTCGAATGGCGTTCTTACTTCCACATCATAGACAATGCAAATGCTGAATGATGAAAATCTACTTACTTTTCGTTGCAATGAACAAATACGCTCCTACAACAGAGACGGTAGTTGCGATTGGCGAGGAATGATCTTTTATCTAAGTATTTTGTTAGTGTCTCCTTGACGTACCGTATCATCGTTTGAATGACTGAGCGTAGTGAGAAAATAATGCGTCTGAATCTCTCTTTTGCAATCACTGTTTGGTTATCCAAGTACTTCCTGATACGATTTTATCGCATTAAGTTAGAAGAGCACACTGAATTCGACGAGACTATTCCCAGTCAACGAACAAACGAAGAGGCCTTTCTGAGTAAGGCTTGCGTAGCTGCAATCGGTAGAATACTTGAGACTCACGAGTGCGGCGAGAAGTCGGACGGATTGGCTCTTGGAGGGATGACTGGAAGATAAAGGTAGACATTCGAGCGAAAAGCGGATGAGAAGGAGGCGACGAAAGATATGCATAAGTGGTGGAGAGAAAAAAATAATCTAAGAGTTTATGAAGCTTGAAGCGAAAGGAGATGTAGAGAATCTTCCATGTTTATATTACCTGTGAATCTAATTAAACAAGGACAAGTAATTAAATAAATGTCACAATTACTATTTTATTTATGTGCTAGAAATATATTAATTTTTTTTTTTTTTTTTCTACATGTATCGTTTACATACACGTTTTTCTTTTCGATATCGGAGAATGATATCGCGTTACTCGCCTAGAGCAACACAAAAAATGCAAGAAAATAGTTGGATACATCGAAGGTAATTGGCGAAATGTTGAACCAGCAAAGGATATTGAAAACAGAAAGTGTTTTCATTGAGTTTACCCGACAGCGCAGGCCATTCGTTACGTTTTGACATTATCCAATGTATCACAGAAAGGAACTGTATATTATTCCGTTAGTTTGTACCATGCGAAAGCTCTAACAACGAACTAGCTTTTGCCTTTGTTTTCAACGCCATTTAGCCATTCTTTTCCTTTGCTGTTATATGCATCATATTCGAATCAGATGGATATTGTTATCCATCTAATTCGAAAATACGATGTTACGTATATTATTTTAGCAGAAGTATCAATTCTTCAGTTTTAGTATTGTGAGACAAAGTATTTATCTTCTCATTATTTTTTCCGTATTATTATTAATTAAAACACTATATATATATATAAATGTTACTACTAGAGATCTTGATATTCTTATTAACATTTAATAAGTATAATTGTAATTGTTAATTATGCAATCTATTTCTTTATTTCTTACATTTGATGTGTGTAAACGTCATATCTTTTCATATAATTTACAGTAATAAAATAATACATTTTTATATATTCACTTCATTTCTCGCGAGCAAAGTAATTTAAGTAGTTGCAGAGTAGTTTAAACATTCCATAGTATATTATACATAGCTTGTGAAAAATTAAATTGTGCGGTTTTCAAAAGGTTCAAAGCACATGGCAAAGTATATGATCGTCTGTATATGCCGTTGATTCGCCGTCACGTACAATTTTTTTAAATCTATTTTTCTTCGTTGCCTTTCATGTGCCAGATTTCGCTCCCATTTCTTGTCACATCTCCCATCTCCATTCGTTTTGCTTGTCGTCTTTTCTTGCCTGAATGCCGCGCAACAATCCTCACCTAACTCAAGCACAACCGTAGCTAAGACGAGCGAGGCAATCCTGTCATTCGAGGTAGTCGCACTACTCCGATCTCCTTGCCGATCCCGAGCATCGACATTTCGATGGCAAAACCACCCCGCTATTTACTCCGCCACCACTTTCCTTGATCGCCGGATGCACATTCCGATTTGGTTTACAACTTTCGATGTGACCGAACGAGAGACGAACTTTAAGTGGATTGCGCGCGGTATATCAGCGTATGACGGTATATATGTAGAAGAGAAGACACAAAATCGTAAGAAATTACGATGTATTTATTGGGCTATATCTTTGAAATGCGTACTAAAATGTACGATTAGAACCAAGCGTTTAAAAGAGATATCGGAACATTTATAGACTATGAATTTAGAATAAAATGACTTTTGCTGCATAATCTCTCATCGCGATGGATACTTCTTTTTTATACGCAATATATATAAGGTCGCGTTTAATGACTCGGACCATATTATATTTTCTTTTAATCGCGCTTTCGATAATTGTTAACATAATTTAATCATTACATTTTTGTAGCGAAGAATCTCAGAACGCTTATACTAGTCCATATTCTATCTTACCTGAAACATGGCGACTCGTAAAATGGCGGAAAGAAACCTTGGCTGTGAAAGCATCTACTTTAGAAAAGAGCAGAAAGAGATATTTCGTCGAAATCGCATGAGGATTGGGAATGTATTGCTGCGAAGTAGAGAACAGTGGAATTGGCAGATCGATAACCCGAGGGTTAATGTTGGATAATTCGACCGGGACAGATTGTCCGGAATCCCGTGGGTCCGGCGCCGCCGGAAGATAATTTCGGAGAGACACTTCGATAGGATTGTCTCGGCTTTTGACAAATGGCTCCACGTGAACGTCTTATAGTCGGCGTTTCTCATTCGCGATGACGCAGTGACTGATGATCTCGTGTGCACATCACTTTTCTGCTGGTATATTATCCGGTTAGGATAGAGCGCGATTTCCAATTACTGAGACATCTCTCAGTTTTTAGCGTGTATGTCGTTCATTGAATATTACTGTGAATTCCTGGATCGTTCTTAGATTAATTAATATTGTTGTTACAATTATTATCGCCTAGCGCGTTTTATGATTTATATCATATGTCACTATTGACATAAGCTATTGCTGACAAACAATTCTTAAATATTAATTGATATTATTACAATATTTACATTTTGTGAAAAATACTCTTTTATTAGATATTGATACTACACTGATAAATAGTACAAAACAATTTTACATTTTACATTGATTCACCGTGAAAACGATGCGTAAAACTTTTAATCAGAATGTAATGTTAGTTTTACGACCGATTGGCGCGTGTGGATATAATCAAGTGTATAAATTTATAATTGACCAATAAACGGATATGTCCGCGTAATCGCGACATATACCGGCATACGAGATATCATTCTGTGACATCTTTCCACAGCAGAATAAACACAACGTAATGTTTCGCAGCGACACAATGTCGCTGTGGTGAAAAACGAATCTTTCTGGCGTTCCAGCCAGATATTCGAACCGCCATACGTACATAGTACATCCCTGTTCTCGTTCAATCCTATTCTCCATTTTTCTTCCTCACTTTCGGGTGTATATATAGACCCTGCCTTCTTCTCTCCGAATATTGCCGGAAGTTCTGCCACCGTCGCCTCTCCCTCCGCGCGTCACATACCAAAGAAAAGCGTATGACCGAGGCGTTTGATATCTGCGACGCAATTCCGTTATCGCGCGATGATGATGAAAACGGCAACGCCTTGTCGAAACGAAAAATCCGGAAAATATCCCGGAATCTATCGGAACTTTTATGCCACCAAAGTAACGCTCCGCTCGCTGCTTCTTCCGTTTCTACTTGCGAACGAGCAGCGAGCCTCCGGATCGATAACGCTGGGCTATGCTTGTCACCCGATAGCTAGATATACCGTACTTCCGGCCGCGTCGGCAGAATCGTAAACTAGAGGAGCATCGCGTGGCATTATCTCGATCCGGTTCATTAACATAGCCAACCGAATGGACTCGCCAAATCGTACCTAGGCAACTTACGCTCTCGTTTTATGCGCGATAAATTGCATCCTAGCGAAGCGCTTCGATTGGAGGGAACCAGACGCTGGTAATCTCGGAGCTTGTCTTAAAACTCTAGCGGCGGCACGATTTCCAGATGAGAAAGTATATTCTTCTTTTTCGTTGCCGTCGCGCATCGCTGCGAAAGAGAAGCGATGTTACGCTAGATGGGCGAGACTATGTAAAATAGCGTGGAATAAACTTTCCCATTGCTTTTAATATATGCTTGACTGTGTACAGCAGAATACGATTAAATATGTGGTCGATTGCTTCAACTGTGTACCTTCGATTCCTTTTCTTCCCTTACATACAATATTCTAATATACACTTTCAAATTCTCGATTGTGCTTTTTACTGTGCCGTGCTTGCAGAAATGATTTATAAGGATATCTCTCTCTCTAAATTTTCTCTATATATCTATCTGTAAAATGTGGATTTTTGTAATTTACATAAAAAGAGACATAAAAATTAATAATAAAAAATACTCGAGTATTAGTAAAATAAATATTGTCTTTACTGTGGAATAAAGAAAGAATTGAAGTTTTTATAGTTCGAGATGATTTTATTTTTTTACGAAATTGCTAACGTAATTAATAAGATTAACATTTCATATGTATGCTTGTATTTACGCGACATTTGTTTTTTTTTCTATTTTTACGCAAAAAAGAGTTATATTTTTTTAATAGTTTGGCTGAATGTTGGCTATTAATATTCTTCTCTTAACTATTCTTCTGATATTTCTCGCTGGCACTTGACAAGATTCTCACGCTTATTGAATCGCGCATCGCAGATGTGAACTAACGGAGGCTGGAAACCAGTGATTTTGTACATTTACATGATCTACTTTTCGCTCGTGCAGCACGATTCACCTTATATTCTTCCGTCGCGTTCCTCTTTGCCCGCGAGTCCTCTTTTCTGATACAAACCATTTTGCGCTTGAAACTATAACTGTCACGAAGAGATTTAATTTTCATTGGTCAGCAGAGTTTGGTGAATGCCCGCGGCCATTATGTGTTCAAACTCTTGATCGTTGTTAACAGAATGTATAATCTATGGGCAGCTTAGTCATGTACATGTATGAAATATCGATTGTTAGTTATTGTTGCGTTGCTATCATAAGCTAATCACGTATACGAATTTCAAATTCGAAGCATTTCATTTTGAAATTACATGTTATTTTGCATAAAATATAATACTCGGTAACGCTATATTTCTTATTGTTAGCCATATGAAAGGAAAATGAATTTCTTGAATGTATATGCGTGTTTTTGTCCAAGGAATTATTAAATATAATACTCTAACAAACGACGTTTATTTCTATTTTGATGTTTATATTTATATTAAATGTAAAATCAAATTGTTTACTGTAATTTGATTTAAATAATCATTCTTAATAACAAAAAATAGTTATATTAATATTTATATTAATACATGTGCGAATATATTTACCTATTTATTTCCACTATACTTCTGTCAAAGAAATAATTATTCTTGCTTTTATGTTTTCTGCGTCGAAAGATCGAGTGAATATTTTTTTTGAATAATTTGATTGTTGGATTTGTCAAACTGATTAACCTGTGATTAACAATACGTTTGTTAAGAATTTACTAAGTATATATACATGAAAATAATTCGCCAAATGACAGATGGCTTATTATCATTAACGGCGATTTTCTGGGCACACTTGCCACAGGCAGTAACTACTTTCTCATCGCAAATCTTTTCTCTGCCTGTGCGAGTCATTCCAAGGACCTTTCTTATGTAGGAATCTAATGTCGGCGGAATCCAACGTTGTATCTTATATCCTGGCGGAAAGTTACATATACCATGAAGGGCGAGAATCCGTATGTGAAAGAAAACGACGATTTTCGTTATAAAATGAGTTTATTTTCTCTGTACCATATATGCTATGTACAACGTGTGTGTTACGGTACTGACATATACGACGTTTGAAAAAAGATACGTCTTGATAATGTAGAAAAAAAATGGAAATTAATTAGAAACACGCACGCATTACGTTTAACGTCAGCGGAGTGATTCGTTAAATTACATAGCAGTTTCAGTGCGTGGCTGATGTGACGGGTGTATTATTAAAACGGTAGTTAGTATGCCGGTTGTGTATGGGCAGGGAAAAAAATAGGCGTGATAGGATACGAGTATTCTTGAAGGGCAATATACGTTAACGTAAGAAATAAATAAGCGATTAATGCTGGTGCGCGGATATAACATATAAGGACGCTCGCGATCGTCGGGTAAGTTCTGTACGTGACGTATGTGTTCACGAATGAAAATGGTTTAATTTAGCGAGAGGCGACGCGCACTCTCAGCAGCAGGATGGCAAGGAGAGGAGAATGGAGGGAAGGCGAATGGATGGCAGGGAGTAAGGGAAAACGAAAGAATGGATACAAGGAGATGGGGGATGGAAAGGAAGACGTATAGGACGTAGAAAAAGCAAAAATACACGCTTGTCATGGTACAGAACAGACTCGAGCTTTTCGAGCTTACGACGGAGCAGGCGCGCACCTCAGGCTCGAGGACAAGCACCGACATCTCTACAAACTCGTGGATACTCTTGATAAAAAGTACGTGGTATAAACATAATCCTCATTAAGATGGGCGATAGGAGCGGAGGGATGGGGAATGGACGGAAGAAGGAGATGAAGAAGAAGCGAGTGGTACTTGTACGCAGAAACGCAGACGACGGCGCCGATCGCGTTGAATTGCTCGCGGCTACCCGAGTCGGCCATTCGGGATTGCAGGCGCGTTGATATCATCGAGAGAAGTGATCGTCCTCGAGCCCAATATTATCTTTCCTTCGCAATTGCCTTCCGCGGTCTCGATCTCAGTGCCAAGACCGCGGGCGCGTTAACTTAATATTAATTATGTTATTATATTGATGAAACATGATTGCTCCTTTTACGTTCATCGTAAACGCATTAAATGTAAGACAATTAATTAATTAATGATAGTCCTTATACTCTTCGCGTACTCGGCAGTTTCCATTGAGTTGGATCAAACGTCAGAGCGACTGGGCATGGTGTGCATGCCGCGCACATACAGTTCGATCAAGTCGATGAAAAGTGCTCACACATTCGTTATCGTGTTATACTCGAAACGCTTGTTGTCTACGAAGTGACGCGAGAAAATCTTGCACATCTTCGCCCATGAAGAATAATGACTTAGGATCTATTCCAGCAAGTTTCCGCATTTTACACCAGAGACAACTTGATCTCTTTTTGCATTCGACGTCTCTAGTCGGAGACCGCTTCTCGCAGGCGAGGCGAAGAATTGTCAGATTTTTCTTGCGTCACTCCATATATACGCTCATACATATATACGTTGTTGAAATTACATCGCTAAAGCGTTGCGCGGAGCGACCGCACGCGCACGTTTGCGCTTCGAGTGCGTTCACGCACGCATTAGCGCAGTGCGCGCGTTCGCGCGTGCAACACCACGTTTGAGAAATTGCGTTCGTACAAAAATATCGTCGAACATGTATAAAATTGGCTCTACCCTCTCACCACAAGCAGGTTGGATATACTACTGCAGCGTTAGCGCAAAAATTCTTAAACGTAAATCCATATAATTCAAGGGTTATCTTTTTAAAAAGTAAAAATGACAAAAGATAAAATCGCGTTATGCATGTCGCATCACTTATCGTACGCGTAGGCACCTTCGTTGGCATGTTTATCATCGTTTATGTATACGTGTGTATATATTTATATTTATATATTTTTATATTTATATATTTACTTGTATTTATATACTTATATCAAGCGGGTCACGCATAGAAGCAGCAGTGAAGCGGAAAGAAAGTTATCGAGCAAGTCGCATCCGCGACTAAGAACGATACGAACATCGGCGTACTCGTTACATCCGTAATGCGAAAGTAATTAAACCGCACTTCGCGGAAATATACCGGAAAAACGTTAGTCGCGCTTGTGTTTTCTGCATTTCAATTATTGCCTTGTGTGCTTCGCGGAATCAATGGTGCTTGATTTAAGGATCGAAATTCCATTTGATTCGGTGTCGACGCTCCAACGGTCTCGCGCAATGCAGCAAAGCCTAGCAATATCCACGGCAATTAGATCCAATAATTAAAGCGTGCACTGGAATTCTGGATGGACAAAACATACGCGCAGTCTCTGTCATTGCGCATCCTTTTTCGTTCAATTTTGGCTATTGTCGTTGCGTTAGCGACCGCTAAACGTTAATAGTGAGTTACACGTGCGGCAAACGTTATACGTGGTTATTAGTTATTAGATATGATGGATATTGTCTTGCTTGCATCGACAAATTTTTCGAATCCTAAATTGGTTCTTTATACGATTATTTTAGCATCTAACGGATCGAGTTCTTATTAGATAACATTATCGCGCGTAAGATAAAATTTTGTTGCGAGCAAGCACATGATGATTGTTTGCATACATAACGGTTTCGATGCGTATGAATAAAAGCAAAGTCTGAGGTACACGAATCTTCACCATGCCATAAGTAAACGTCAAACATCAGAACAATCCAAAGTTCGGTTAACCGTAATGCAAACACTTCAGAACGATTGGAAGCTTTCATTTCGTCTCTCTTATGCCCCGTGTTTGTCTTAACGAGTGTATTTTAATCCTCAAGTTTCTCAATTAATCCGATCTCTCTGAACCCGTCTTGTGTGCCTTGGAAATCGATAAGGCGCCACTGGCACAATTATTCGATTTGTATTTCCCTTTTTTATAATGCATTACACGCACTAATTCGATGCTAACTTTTATTCCGCTTTACATATTTTAAAGCAAGATAAAATCTGAATCTCGATATGGCAAAATTAAACAGTTATTTCAATTGTTGTTATAAAATTATATAGGTTAAAACATAAATTAGTAATCTGTATCTCGCATACCACTTGATTATTAATTTTGAGAAGTATTTTATATCATGTAAAAACTGATATTCTTTTCTCAATTTTTTTTTTGTTTTTCAACTTGCCGCAAAAGTAACGCGAATTTGATAAATACATTTTATAGTTTTTGTAGTTTATACAGAAAATGTACACTAACTGTTACGAACTGGATTTGTCTGTGTTTGACATTATCGATGCGGCATTGTCCTTTAGAATTTTCTCTCAAGATATCCGGCGATGGAATGGCGGACCAATAGAGCGCATTATTCTGTTGCTTACCAGTGCGTAATCACGGTACGAAGAAAATTCTTTCCATTATACCAAGCAAACAATTTTTGATAGCTTCCTTCAAGTCAAGTAGGCCAATCTAGATTGATAAGCTCAGGTGTTGCGATGTAAATTAACCTGGCCGCCACGGGATGACTAAGGGTAAGGGATATGGCTAAGGTTAAGTCGGAAATCGAGGTTACGTGGCACCGGTATGGAGAGATGGCTATCCTTGATGTGATTCTGTGCTCTCTCTCTCCCCCCCTTGCTTCCTCCTTACCCCCTCTCTCTCTCTCTCTCGTCTCCCCTTTACTCCGGAAGCTAGACTCAACCCCATCAAGTGTTACTCCCACAAGCTTAGCTTAACCCCGAGACGCCGCAAGAGGCAATTAACCTTCCGCCAAACCCTTTGGTTGGCGCGCATACCTTCTACCCCTCTTCACCGAGCTCACCACGTTTTGATCCTACTACCGTTTCTCGTTCCGTTTCAATCCCTTCTCCCTCTTTCATCCCCGTGCTTAACTCGCCGCCCGATCTCCTCGTTGCGATGTCCTTCTCTACACATCTGCATAATCATGCCCAATTCCCAATGCTAATTAGAGACTAACACCGGTTGCCTATCCGGCGTAGCGAATACACGTCGCTCCATCATCATATGGAGCCAGGAACGTGCTGAGAGACGTCTCGCATCGCGTTACGTCAGCTCGCGAAAAGAAGAGATGGTGAAAGCGCTTTTTAAGGGCAAGATGAGAAACGAAGAGGAAAGAGCGGCGAGGAAAGGATGGTACACGTGGGCGTAAGAAACCGACCAAACTCGCGCGCGAAATCGATTACTCTCTTCGCGGCTGAATTTTTGCACCGTTACATTATCAACTACTCATCAACGGAAGAGGTGTGGCGAGATCGCCACTTTCATCACGGAATAAAGTAAGAAATCGATTTAACCACGGCGCGAGGCGTGTGATTCTCGGTATGCCACGATCAGATACGGATTAAGTATCGACGCGATATTACGAGACGTTTCCTCTTTTCCTTTTTCTTCTTTTTCCTCTATCGTGCCCATTCAATCTGCTTCTAAGAAACGTCCCTCTTTAGACGGCATCGACTTTCGTTGAACCGGGGTACGCATACGCACGAAGGTCGCTTAGACATTGAACGTCACGTTAATTAAAGGTTGCCGGTACGGATCGTAATTGCAGTCTTGCTCCTTCCACGAAATAACCGGCCGCACCAAAGACAGAACGACGAGATTGATGATATATTCGGTACGATTCGTTACGCCGCGACCTTGGCTAGGAATACCGAACGGGAAACACTGATATTTGTGCCTCAATAAGCGACAGATAGCAAGTAATCAAGCGCAATTGTGCTAATTATTTCGTTCGGTAATTCTACCGGCATTATTAGCACGTGTGCATATGCGAATGTACGTATATAATTGCGTTGCTCCACCCGGGAAGATGAGCGTAGAAACAACTTCAATTAAGTGATATAACGATATCGATTTTCTTATGCTGCCAGCTGCGTGGAAATGAAGTTTGAATAGAAAAAGAATATGCGTATGTGTAATAGTACCTAAAATAAAGATGTGTGGATACAAAAACATTCGTACAAATGAGCAGCGATCATTTTCTTGTTTCTGATCGAGACGATCAGTTTCTCTACTTGAACAGACTCCGTGATTTGCCCATCTCTAACCAGATCTAATTGGGATTAGTAGAACGCTTCTGCAAAGCTTCCACCCGACTAAAAGATAAGCGTGGGCGGTAAAGGGCATACTTAACTAAAAGCTACATATATTGGCTTCAACACGGTAGATTCGTAAAAGTTTGATATACATATATGATATATATAGCAAAGTAGCGTTTTCGTCCGAATTCCGGAGAAAAATTTTAAGTGAGCCGTGAAAATGGTTATCTGCTGATCGCTTTCGAGAACCGTGACACGCGCGCGAATCTCCCCGGGACTTGAATTTAAAAAGCTCACGTCCACGTGCGAAGAGTCAGCTCAAGGTTTGTAATAGCGATTTTTACGCAGGAAGACGAGATTGACGATTGATATCGGACGGGAGGAAAAATCATTCAGAAACGACGTCCGGAGTATCCGGCATCGTATAACTTACAAAGACTGTCGGTGCGCCCCGGCATGGAATGCATTCCGGGCACGGATACAGAGACCGAGAGCGCTTCCTGATGCTTCAGCATCTGTCGGCGTCGCTGCCAGGTAAAAGTCCATGCCGCTATGATGGCAATCTGGGCGACAAGGAAGACCGTGCCGGCAATGATGGCCTCGCCCAGGTTGATGCACATGCCCATCGTCGATGATATGTCTTCGCTTTCGATGAAAACGGTGTCCCTCGTCGCGGAGGCGTTCGATAACTTACCGTCACGCTCGAAGCCGAACTTGTCCGTGATCTGAATAGACTGCACCAAAAGGAGATCCTCGCGGCTCTGGGAAACGGCGACAGTGGAACGGCGGCGGCGGCGTCTGCCGAAGGAGATCACCGAGCGTAATTCACCAGTCGTCTCCTCCTGATCGCACTGCACAGGCTCACAGGCCGGCATACACGGAGTGACCAGAGCGCGGAATTGCACCACTTCCGAACTCGGGAACTTGAAGGCATCAAAATGCGATAGCAGTATCTGTAATGGAAGCACAGAGAAAAAGAGATGATAAATGGCTTAAGAATTTACTTAGTAAAATTTATATGAATGAAAAAAAAAATTCTATTTATATACATATATCGAGACAAAGATATTATATATGATAGATCACAGGCTTCAATAGCGAAGCCATTGAAGATGTTTTATAATGTTATGAATACGAGAGATTACACAATTAAATATATAATTAAACACATACAATTTAAAAAAAATGCAGTGATACGGGATACCAATTTATGTTTCAGATTATTTAAATTAATTGAACTTGGCCACATAGTTTCAGCAAATGAATTTATTTATGAAAAACCTTTTTTAAGGGATATTATATCTAAAGTTTTTATATAAATGAATGAAATTTTCTCAGCTATCAATAATAATGATCCGTAAATGAACTTCATAATTTTCGCTTCTAATTTTTGGCGCATAGCGCAGTGAATAAATTTCACAGGAGCAGGAGAATTCGATACGTGGAATGTAATAAAACGAACTTCCTTGTACCCTATCGGGGTCTCTTTCGACGAATTGCAAGTCACGTAACCAATTGTTTCACGCCGTTACCTGTCGTTCGGATAATACATAAACACCTGTGCCGAATGGCTGTTCGGAACGCAACGATTTCGCCTTTCGAGGGGAGTGAGGAGGATAGGGGGGCGCTTTTACCGAGCTCGCATACCGTTAGCAAACTACAGCGTTGATATTATGAGATTTGCGGCACGTCTCCTCGTCACTTCTTCTCTTTCGCCGCTCTTTATTATCTTGGTAGCTGCGTATACAATTTTGCGCGGTTTTTTGATTGTGCGAAAGAAACAAATTAAAGTGCCATCAAGCACCTATATTAACTGAGAGGTGTTTGCGTCGGAGATTTCGAAATGTCAGATTTTTTCCTAACTTTTTTTTTCACGAGGTTTGGAACTGCCCAACAATAACAAACGTAATCAACGCAGCCGCGAAGCGCGAGTATCTTCCTTTTTTTCTCCTTTTTTTTTATTTTGCACACTCGTAATTCATACGCCGTCGACTCAACTAAGCTATGTCGCATTAATTCTGAAATTCCGACATGGGCGGTCGTTCGCTCACAGGGTTCAGCGTGGATGCGGAATAATCTTATTCATATCTCGCTCCTATATAAATTTTCAACTGTATCCCAAAGTCGCGAACGACGTGATTTCACTCACGATGACGCGTCGTAAATACGGACAGTGTAAGAAAAAAAAAACAACAAGCTTTTACAAAAAGAAAAGGATTATATATATACAGAATGCGGATGTGTATCAGGGATATCGCGTAACTCGGCGGGCGTCAGCCGTCACACGCAATATACGTAAGATATGATTGCTTCAAACTGGTTTTTCGCGGCAGCTGCGTCGAATTTTTTTGCTCTTTATTAGGTAAGGCCATATAACGGCAATTACACGGGATTATGACATGAAAAACAGCCCAAGTACCCGCTTTTACGCGCGCCATTAGAGCGCGCATATATCCGCTCTGGCAAATGGTGCGACCAAGCGCATTGCTGCAATTCCTATTTTCTCGCGACAAGCGGACCTATCCGTTAAAATCTTTTTTATTCGTGTACATCCTATTACAGTTATACATTACGCGAAAAAAATTTTTTTTTGTTGCTTCTTGATACTGCGATAGCTGGTATTGATCTACGGATGTTGAAGAAGTATATATTATCCGTAGAGTCTTTCTTCTGTGAAACGAACATATAATAATCATTCTTGTTCGCTCGTTAGACTTGTCGTCCGCGAAATAAGCTCGCGATGATCGCTTTACCGAGAAACACCGGACGTATATATTCATAGCGGCCGCCGTTGCATGTATGTAACGCGCATCATTGATTTCTCTTCATTCGGATCATTTGCAAGGTCGCGGTGTCAAACCCCCCGATGCGTTCCTCCCAATCCACTCCCCTCTTGAAACTGTGAAAGGCCTGGGGTACGCAGGGTTAGCGCCACGCTCCTCATGTACACGTCGAAAACTGGTTTCTGCGGCGCATTACCAAGTTCATCGTATTTACACACCGAGCACGTATATTATCGGCGGGAAGTAAGACATTAAAATATGCTTCGTTCCACGTACAGCTTCATTTAGCCGTTTCTTTGCCTGCGCTGCGCGTCTAGTGGAACGAGCGGAACTTTATTAACCCAACGTCATCCCGCGCAGAAAGAGTAGCGGAAGGTCCATTCTCCGCGGGGGAAAAGCAAGAGCGAGCGGCTGCATCCGAAGCGGGGAGAAGAAGAGCGTAAAAGCGGATCGAAGGGGAAGACAGAAGGGAATAGAAAAGCCCGGGGACGCGAATCCGCGAGGGAGAAAAAGAGAGAAATACGTAGCTAGACGCCGGGAAAAGAAACATGGGTTGTATCCACGACATCTGGTACGCGCCGACGATAAGTCTCCTTCAGCGGGAACGATGTCGGCGATGGGAAAGGACGAGGAAGAAAGGACGGCAGGAGGGGCAGGGGGAGGGAGGCCGTCATAAATGTACCGCGGCAGATCAGTCAGATCGTAAGGATCGCGCCCGCGCTTTTACGGCGCGGCTCAACTTGATCCTCCTGTCTGCTTTATAAGTCGGCCGCGGGCTCTCTTCTCTCCCTCTCCTCTCTCTCTTTCTTCATCTTCCTCATTCTTCCGGTTAGTCCTAACATCCGTAGGTACGCGCTTCCGTATGAGTTTACGTACACAGATGTGTGGCGTGTGGCGGTTGAGAAATGTTTCCAATTTCATTCAAACCGGTTGTGAAATGGAAGAGAGCCTCGTAGCGCGGCCCGGTTACGTGACGGACATACCGGAAAACCGAACTTTTGGCAAATACTGGTTAGAGACGGGACGCAATGCTGCAGCACTCTATGGAGCTTCGCGCGCTTCCTCTGACAACGATCATTTCTCTTTTCGCGCGTTTTTGATCTAGGATTAATAAAATCCAACGGCGATGTACCGATGTTGTTCTTCGCGACGCGTTTATTGCAGAGTTTTTCATATTTATGCACAATTACTTTCCATTTATATAGAAATTTATATTAACGGCATGAACAATTAGATTCTGTATATATATAGGAAACTATATATGTGTGAGGATTTTTCTGTATTAATAGAATAGAAATTCACAGAAAGAGCTTATGATTTTATATCTTTGACTATCAAACAGTTGGATTCATGAATAATACGTTACATGATAGAATTTATATGGAAATAAATATGTTTTCGAATATGTTTAACGAATAAATCGGATAAAAGTTTATGGTTTCTGTCTTACATTTACAAAATTTATTTAATAAGACTGAGACATTAGATTTTATACATTCTCATTAGAATATAACATCATTCCATATTTAACTTTCTAATTTGTGCATGATAGCTTTCAATGCATTAATTAATTACTTACTTAGCAAAAACACGATGACGCTCACAAATAACGAGAGCGGATGTTGATAAGAACACACTATATATGCCGCGAAGGCTATATACAAAAAAAATATTATAATTTTATTTATAATAAGCTTAAAAAAGAATTCTTTAACGCGCTCGACGAACAAGATCACATATAACTTAATTATCTGAATACTTTACATTATTAGTTTAAATTATTATTTTAAATTATTATTTTAAATTATTCCCTACTATCAAAGAATTTTTATAGCGAACAAAATTCAAATATTATCAATATAAATATCAATTATTTAATTAAAATATTCGTCTTATTTATAAGCGAGTCTTACATTAGGTTTAGGCGTTTTAAGGCTTCGGTTTGTTTGGATATTGTATGTGTGTTGATGTATATGTAAGAATAAAAAAAAAAAAGAAAAATGTATTTAAAAAATGTGCATAAATGTCACATATTGTCGTCAATCTAATTATTTTAACATAGTTATATTTTTGAAAATGTGTTTGACATTGCCGTGTTCTTGGAATGCACGATGACGAATATCGATCAAATGCGGAATCTAGTTTGATCTGAATCTCGTTCTGGACAAGAATACATTAATTTATATATCGATGCTTGATATGCACTATGATGCGGAATGCAATCCCAATCAATATAAATTCGATCCGGGACGATTCAATAAAAAGAACAAACATAATACCATCATGCGTTTACTTCCCATTCAGGGAAAACTCGAGCGCATTCGTAAATAAGAGAATCAATTTAATTATGAAAAATTAAAGGTCGACGTATTTCCAAACACATATCAAGTCAGAATGAATCATTAAGTATCGATTTTTTGTATTTTTTAACAGTCTAAATTTATAGGAATTATAAATATCACTGAAATTATTTTAAAATTATTTATATTTCAGAAGCGGAAATTGTATGGTTTGTAATATACTTCAATAACAATATATTTTAAAAATGTTTCTTTTTCCGAAATGCTCTTTTTCTCCATATTATTTTAGAAAATTGTAAAATTTTTCTAAGAACAAAATATTAAACAAAATTAAAATGCTTTTTAGACCAAATTTACAACTATATATGATGATATTATTCTTTGAAAAAGTATTTCGTAATTCTCTACAAAAATTTGTACAATACTTAATCTTGACATATGTTAAAGAGGATTTTAAAATTCAATAATTTTTAAACTACGTTTATAGTATATAGGAAAACATAGTATATAGGTAAGGTAGAAATGATATATATCAACAAAAAATATGACATATCTTTGATATATGACTTTAACATATGACTGTGACATATGACTTTGGCATATATTTAGAAGATGATAATGTTTTAAAGAATTTTGAAAAAAATTTGATTTACACTATCCTTTATTATTCATTAAAAAATTAATAAAGAATGTTGCGCTTATGCAAACAAGCGTGATAGTTTAATTCAATACAAAGTTTGTTTCAATACAAATTTGCATTAATTGCATGTTTACACATTAAAGTCGATGCATGGGCGTACATAAAAAGAGCTTCATTTTTTTCTGCACTTCAAACCCGAGTAAAACAAGAGCTTTGCCTTTTTGTTTTGCCCATGCAATCATCATCAATGACGATTTACGATTCTCGGCTTAGTTTTGTATATATGTATAGTTATATTTTCAATTTAAAATATCACAAAAACTATAAAAGAGCACCATCTAATTTCAGACGTAAATTAGTCAGAAATATACCATCTACAACGTACCTATATGTTGTCAAGATTAAGATGATCTGTGCAACTTTTTGTAAAAAATTACCAAGTATTTTTGCAAAATAAAGTACAAATCTTTTATATCCAATCAGTGTATCTCATCCGTTCATTATTATATATGTATGTATGCACGTATATTGTAGGTATATCGTCTTTTATATCGGCGTTTAAATAAAAAGATTTTTAAGCCGCGCGATATCAAAGACACGTCTACACTTCTCTTTAGTAATTTCTCTTAATATAAGATAAAATAGTTAAAACATATTTAGTATATCTGATCACAAATGATTCACACGGATATATTGGATGATTGCATAAGTTCGTGCCCGATTTTCATAGATGGCATTAAGTTACTGCATGGCGGAGTTCTATTGTTTTCGTGTGGTAATTGTTGCTTACACCGAATAGATGACGTTGTCTTATGTCAATTTAGCGTCAGACATTGTTCAGATAAGTCCATTTGTGCATAAGAGAAATCATTAAAAATGGAGAACGAAAAGGTGCATTTGCGGCATGTAATGTTATATGAATTTCGGAAAGGCGTGAGTGTTGGGATTGCACAAAAAAATATTCAAACCGTTTATTTGGACCGCGCTCCTGCTCTCCGAACAGTCAAAAAGTGGTTTGGCAGATTTCGAAATGGTGATTTCAACATGGAGGATCAACCCCGCTCTGGACGGCCTTCTGGCATTGATGATGACATTGTGCATGCCTTAGTGGAAAGAAACCCAAGGATTACAACTGAGGATATTGCTGAGAGGCTGAACATCGATAATTCAACCGCTTTTCGTCATTTAAAAAAGCTTGGATACGTTTCCAAGCTTGATACATGGGTGCCGCATCTCCTGACTGAAAGGAATAAGCTAAACCGTATGACTGTGGGTCTTTCTCTTCTCGAGCGTAACAAAAAAGAGCCTTTTTTAGATCGAATGGTAACAGGCGATGAAAAGTGGATTCTCTACAAAAACGTACAGCGAAAGAGGACATGGAAAACAGCAGCTGAAGGAGCAGAACCCGTAAGCAAAGGCTGGCTTGCATCCGATGAAGGTGTTGCTGTGTGTTTGGTGGGATCGCAAGGGAATTATTTACTTTGAGCTGCTCCGACGCGGCGAAACAATCACGGCGGACAAGTACTGTGAGCAACTAACTAGACTCGCTGCAGCTATTCGAGAAAAACGTCCGATTTTGGCCAATCGAAAAGGCGTCATCTTCCACCACGACAATGCTAGGCTACACGTCGCTCAACAGACGCTGCGAAAATTGCAGGAGTTGCAATGGGAAATTCTGCAGTACCCGCCATATTCTCCAGATATTGCGCCTTCAGATTTTTATCTGTTCCGGTCTTTGCAGAATAGTTTAAATGGCAAGAATCTCAATTCCGAGGAAGCTGTCGAAAACCACCTTACAAACTTTTTTCAAGAAAAATCAAGTTCTTTCTTCAAAAATGGAATCGACAAGCTTATAGATCGTTGGAAAACCATTGTAGAAAAGAATGGAGACTATATAATTGATTAATAAAAGTGTTATCTCTAAAATATAATCTATTGAAGTTTATATTTAAATCGGGCACGAACTTATGCAATCACCTGATAGATCACAGGCTTCAATAGCGAAGCCATTGAAGATGTTTTATAATGTTATGAATACGAGAGATTACACAATTAAATATATAATTAAACACATACAATTTAAAAAAAATGCAGTGATACGGGATACCAATTTATGTTTCAGATTATTTAAATTAATTGAACTTGGCCACATAGTTTCAGCAAATGAATTTATTTATGAAAAACCTTTTTTAAGGGATATTATATCTAAAGTTTTTATATAAATGAATGAAATTTTCTCAGCTATCAATAATAATGATCCGTAAATGAACTTCATAATTTTCGCTTCTAATTTTTGGCGCATAGCGCAGTGAATAAATTTCACAGGAGCAGGAGAATTCGATACGTGGAATGTAATAAAACGAACTTCCTTGTACCCTATCGGGGTCTCTTTCGACGAATTGCAAGTCACGTAACCAATTGTTTCACGCCGTTACCTGTCGTTCGGATAATACATAAACACCTGTGCCGAATGGCTGTTCGGAACGCAACGATTTCGCCTTTCGAGGGGAGTGAGGAGGATAGGGGGGCGCTTTTACCGAGCTCGCATACCGTTAGCAAACTACAGCGTTGATATTATGAGATTTGCGGCACGTCTCCTCGTCACTTCTTCTCTTTCGCCGCTCTTTATTATCTTGGTAGCTGCGTATACAATTTTGCGCGGTTTTTTGATTGTGCGAAAGAAACAAATTAAAGTGCCATCAAGCACCTATATTAACTGAGAGGTGTTTGCGTCGGAGATTTCGAAATGTCAGATTTTTTCCTAACTTTTTTTTTCACGAGGTTTGGAACTGCCCAACAATAACAAACGTAATCAACGCAGCCGCGAAGCGCGAGTATCTTCCTTTTTTTCTCCTTTTTTTTATTTTGCACACTCGTAATTCATACGCCGTCGACTCAACTAAGCTATGTCGCATTAATTCTGAAATTCCGACATGGGCGGTCGTTCGCTCACAGGGTTCAGCGTGGATGCGGAATAATCTTATTCATATCTCGCTCCTATATAAATTTTCAACTGTATCCCAAAGTCGCGAACGACGTGATTTCACTCACGATGACGCGTCGTAAATACGGACAGTGTAAGAAAAAAAAAACAACAAGCTTTTACAAAAAAAAAGGATTATATATATACAGAATGCGGATGTGTATCAGGGATATCGCGTAACTCGGCGGGCGTCAGCCGTCACACGCAATATACGTAAGATATGATTGCTTCAAACTGGTTTTTCGCGGCAGCTGCGTCGAATTTTTTTGCTCTTTATTAGGTAAGGCCATATAACGGCAATTACACGGGATTATGACATGAAAAACAGCCCAAGTACCCGCTTTTACGCGCGCCATTAGAGCGCGCATATATCCGCTCTGGCAAATGGTGCGACCAAGCGCATTGCTGCAATTCCTATTTTCTCGCGACAAGCGGACCTATCCGTTAAAATCTTTTTTATTCGTGTACATCCTATTACAGTTATACATTACGCGAAAAAAATTTTTTTTTGTTGCTTCTTGATACTGCGATAGCTGGTATTGATCTACGGGTGTTGAAGAAGTATATATTATCCGTAGAGTCTTTCTTCTGTGAAACGAACATATAATAATCATTCTTGTTCGCTCGTTAGACTTGTCGTCCGCGAAATAAGCTCGCGATGATCGCTTTACCGAGAAACACCGGACGTATATATTCATAGCGGCCGCCGTTGCATGTATGTAACGCGCATCATTGATTTCTCTTCATTCGGATCATTTGCAAGGTCGCGGTGTCAAACCCCCCGATGCGTTCCTCCCAATCCACTCCCCTCTTGAAACTGTGAAAGGCCTGGGGTACGCAGATTTTTTTTTGTTGCTTCTTGATACTGCGATAGCTGGTATTGATCTACGGGTGTTGAAGAAGTATATATTATCCGTAGAGTCTTTCTTCTGTGAAACGAACATATAATAATCATTCTTGTTCGCTCGTTAGACTTGTCGTCCGCGAAATAAGCTCGCGATGATCGCTTTACCGAGAAACACCGGACGTATATATTCATAGCGGCCGCCGTTGCATGTATGTAACGCGCATCATTGATTTCTCTTCATTCGGATCATTTGCAAGGTCGCGGTGTCAAACCCCCCGATGCGTTCCTCCCAATCCACTCCCCTCTTGAAACTGTGAAAGGCCTGGGGTACGCAGGGTTAGCGCCACGCTCCTCATGTACACGTCGAAAACTGGTTTCTGCGGCGCATTACCAAGTTCATCGTATTTACACACCGAGCACGTATATTATCGGCGGGAAGTAAGACATTAAAATATGCTTCGTTCCACGTACAGCTTCATTTAGCCGTTTCTTTGCCTGCGCTGCGCGTCTAGTGGAACGAGCGGAACTTTATTAACCCAACGTCATCCCGCGCAGAAAGAGTAGCGGAAGGTCCATTCTCCGCGGGGGAAAAGCAAGAGCGAGCGGCTGCATCCGAAGCGGGGAGAAGAAGAGCGTAAAAGCGGATCGAAGGGGAAGACAGAAGGGAATAGAAAAGCCCGGGGACGCGAATCCGCGAGGGAGAAAAAGAGAGAAATACGTAGCTAGACGCCGGGAAAAGAAACATGGGTTGTATCCACGACATCTGGTACGCGCCGACGATAAGTCTCCTTCAGCGGGAACGATGTCGGCGATGGGAAAGGACGAGGAAGAAAGGACGGCAGGAGGGGCAGGGGGAGGGAGGCCGTCATAAATGTACCGCGGCAGATCAGTCAGATCGTAAGGATCGCGCCCGCGCTTTTACGGCGCGGCTCAACTTGATCCTCCTGTCTGCTTTATAAGTCGGCCGCGGGCTCTCTTCTCTCCCTCTCCTCTCTCTCTTTCTTCATCTTCCTCATTCTTCCGGTTAGTCCTAACATCCGTAGGTACGCGCTTCCGTATGAGTTTACGTACACAGATGTGTGGCGTGTGGCGGTTGAGAAATGTTTCCAATTTCATTCAAACCGGTTGTGAAATGGAAGAGAGCCTCGTAGCGCGGCCCGGTTACGTGACGGACATACCGGAAAACCGAACTTTTGGCAAATACTGGTTAGAGACGGGACGCAATGCTGCAGCACTCTATGGAGCTTCGCGCGCTTCCTCTGACAACGATCATTTCTCTTTTCGCGCGTTTTTGATCTAGGATTAATAAAATCCAACGGCGATGTACCGATGTTGTTCTTCGCGACGCGTTTATTGCAGAGTTTTTCATATTTATGCACAATTACTTTCCATTTATATAGAAATTTATATTAACGGCATGAACAATTAGATTCTGTATATATATAGGAAACTATATATGTGTGAGGATTTTTCTGTATTAATAGAATAGAAATTCACAGAAAGAGCTTATGATTTTATATCTTTGACTATCAAACAGTTGGATTCATGAATAATACGTTACATGATAGAATTTATATGGAAATAAATATGTTTTCGAATATGTTTAACGAATAAATCGGATAAAAGTTTATGGTTTCTGTCTTACATTTACAAAATTTATTTAATAAGACTGAGACATTAGATTTTATACATTCTCATTAGAATATAACATCATTCCATATTTAACTTTCTAATTTGTGCATGATAGCTTTCAATGCATTAATTAATTTATGTGTATTCCGAAGAATTGTGCATTAATCACGATATTAATTCTTAGGTAATTTATTATTGTAATAGTAATCGATACATCATAAATATTTTTATCAATTCCAAACTAACATAAATATTACCTAGTGTTCTTGGCAATAATTAATTATTAGAGTCATTTATTATTATAGCTCGTAGCCGCGACTACGAAAGAGGAAGGCCTTTCAACTTCCCAGTTATTAAGAAAGACAAAGAATCAACAAGTAACTTCCTCTGCTATCGATATATCTCGGGTCAAACGATGCCCCTCGTTTACCAAGAATCAACGTTGCGAGCATTTATTACCAAATCTATAATGACGACATACTATCGTAAAAGACGGAGATTATTGGTAGCTGATAACGCGGCGTATATCAAAGTTGTCTCAGGCGTTTTATCACTCAGGCTGGTCGACAGGTAAATAGAAGTGCGTACAGATAATATACGGCGGGGGACTTACATGTTGATGCAATTTCTTCAAATTACGTTACGCTTCTGCAGATTAAAATTTATCGATACGCCCATTCCTTTTCCTATTTGATTAAACGAGAGAGAGAGGGAGATAAAAATTGAATATAACTTTTCTCACATTTTTGTCTGCTCGACAAAATTCAGCAAGAGATTAGCAGCATCGAGGTCTTTAGTTTCGTATCTGACGCTCGACAGGAAACGGGATTAGCTCTCGTGATCAGCTGCGGTCAGGAAACAAGATCAAGCAACGTGGTATGCACGTTCGAAACCGGAAAACGGCGCCGCACGACGCTTGTTGGAGGAACGGGCTCGGTGATATATCTTGATGCTTGGCGTCTTACGTATATATACCCAAGTATATAAATTTACTCTTTGTTTCTAACCACGACTATTATTACTTTCTAATAAAGCGATATTGCTCCGTATAGCGCGGCCCGTGTTCGCGCGAGCAAATGATGTGGAACGATGAGTTAACGAGGCCGTATGCCTCTTATTGCTCCACCTTCGCTCCAATGCTCGTTCCTACCTGCCACTATCGTAACGATCCGTTTGTTTTACTCGTCGACACACGAAGCATCATCCGCGCGGTTCACGGACGGCACAGCTGGTCGAATGCTGCGCGCGCCTCGAACACAATGTAGCTAAAGAAAACCCTTCGTCCGCATTTCCGCGTTACTTGTCTTTCGATGCAAAAGAAAATGTAATTGGAAAAGCCGGACAGAATGCAAAAACGAATACTCGAATTATCGGGAAACATTTTTGCAGGTTTATTAATGCGCTCCAGCGTATCGCGAGATCGTATTTCTCGCTTTGGCGCGCGCGCGCGCACCTGACGTTACATCGTGCAAGTCATGGTGCAAAATGTACGAGCGGTATGTGTGTAATTGGTCTATCGAGGTCATATACGTGGCAATTGCCTACCTATTAACCGCGTAAGAATTATTGTACTTCCGCTCTAATGCGTTTTCGCTCTAGCTCACCCACGATACTTTACGCGTCGCAAAGAAAGGAGAGAGGATTAAACTATTTTTTCGTACGATCTAATGGGATCGCAAAGTCAATTCCCGTGTTACCTTATGTGGAAAACGCGGAAGTAATAATCACAGTTCTATGAGCTCGGTCGTTTTGAACGCGTACCGGTACGTTCCATTATTTAATGATCCATCTTCATATATTTGAATGGAAGAACGTCTGTTCTCAATCATGTATATACGCGCGTCATCTGCGAATATTTTTCTATTTCCTTTTTTTCCGTTTCTCTTTCTAATCTTATATAAGGCGGATTTCGCGAGAATTTACACGACAAGAATGTATTCAACTATTTAAACGTATTCATATAAAAGTTATATTTATTGCAATGTCCGTCAAATAATTGATGAAAATCGAAATATCGAAGGATACGGATGATGATCGAACGAATCCCGCTCTTAAGCTCGAACTCAGCACCGAGAGTAATCTTACGCTCCCTATTATGGAACACGCGAAAGTAATGATCGCTGCCAGACCAATGTGCCCGCGTGCCAGGCATGTCACGGCACGTCATCGCCAAGACGGCGGCGCATCATCGACGCGACCTATTACAGGCCAGGCAAATTGCTTTCCATCATAAAATCCGTCCGAATGATTGATTAGCATGAAGTCAGATCGCCCGGTTGACTCGTGCTCGCTTCCATCTTTCGTCTTTTTTTCCATCCAGCCGCGCGTATTTCGAGGAGTAAACGCACGTGGCGCGTTTCCAAGATGTTGACAAGCCTCGACATTATCGGCGTCAATCATTTCGATCATCTCAAGACCTTGTCGTTTTCAGCTGTCGTATGACCGTCAAATTAATATCAGTATTTATCAGTATATATATATAACGGATGCGAAGCAACCACGCGTATATATCATATATATATGTATATATGATATCATATCTGTCCACGGTTCTATAAAATGATAGTTTTTGCTCTTGCAGTTCTTCCTTTATTGCACTTCGCATCCTCTTACAGCTGCGACGCGCGAGATGATCGAGTACCAAGACGTTCTTGTTAGAACGGTGCCAAGAGGGACATTTAGCGCAAGTGTGCCGACTACATTTATTTTGTTGAAAATAGTTTTTCATTGCTAGCAGCGCTATGTTTATCTAACGAAAGTAAAATCTTATCTGTTTCCATCGTTCGACGATTAACTATTTTTTGATTGCGTATTTATTGTTTCTTTCGTATGGACTGTTTAATCAAGTATTGGATCCGATTTTTAAAAATGATATTTATCTCAGAATTATGCAATGTGTTGAGACTTACCTTGCCAGTAGTGGCCGATTTGTAAAGTGGTCCCATGATGACGTGATCGGTAGGGCAGCCGTCGGAATCGATTAGGATGATTTCGCTGGAGTCGACACCGTCCATGGCGACTAGCTCACGAACGAAAATCTCGTACGGGCTGTTGGGATCGAGGATCTCGAATTTAAGCGCCAGAGGGTCGCCGACTTCGGCTGACGGGATACCCTCGTTTCCGCTGCGATCGGTAATCTTCATGGCGACATTCGGTGAGTCGACGATCACCTCCTCCGACAACGCGGGCGTGATATCGCCGTGTACGCCGAGATCGACTTCATTAGACACAGTCTTGTTAGTGAGGTCGTACTGACAGGTCACAGCCAATCCGAGATCAGAACTGGTGACGATAGTGTCGTGATGTTGAATAACCACGTCGTTCAAGTACCGGCCGAGACCCTGCTGCCTTATGTTACACTCGAGATCGTCGTATGCCATGCGCAGCTCAAACTCAAGCGCACCTTTGACATCTTGCACGCACGAGTTGGGCGAACCTTTTGCGTATACCTTGCCGTAGAAGAGCTTGCTCGTTTGAATTCTGGTCACCATATCGCCGGCGCGGCAATCGATGGTCACGTTGTAGCAGGAGCTCAGTTCGTACGTGGACGCCTCCGGTACATCGAGATACGGTTCCTGAAATTATCGTTTATTTTTTGGACCGTTACTCATTGCTCGCGCCGAGTATCGTTTGACGTAAATCGCGCATTAATGCGATTTGCCGTATTAATTTAAAAGAATTATAGCGGGCGCGATAGTGATAAATTTCAAAGTACGCGAAGCATGCGGATGTTTCGCAATTAAACTTCACGAAGCTACTCCACGATTTATTGATCACTCTTCTATTTTGTTCGCTTTACGTGGTTGGGAGATTTTGATAGCTTGCATCGGGCTTACACAAAAATTCCCAGGGAATTTATGACGAAAATCGAACAGCGGACCAAAAGGGTGCATCGAAATTCCACGCACTGTATTGATCTTCAGTGATATAGCACGCATAGCAATTAATATGTTACAATATTCTACAAAAAACATAAGTTAAAAAGCGTATAATATCTGTAATTTTATACAGAAAATACTGTCAATGGTATTTCTAATTTTTTTAATTTTTTGCGTCTCCATCTAACAAAAACTATTATTTTGTTATGCTACCTGTTATTTTGTATCTTATCAAGTTGATTCCCATATTTCTGATGCAATATGTGACACAAAATGATAATTTATTTGTACAAATAATTAACCATACTCTTTATTTTCAACATTTAAAGCATCGCATTTCCATTTATCCGATATATCGAAAACCAATAATTATCAATCGCAGAATGATATACGTATACGTGCATTTTCATTTATATCGCGCAAAATGATAATCCGCTCTGATTCACGTGCATGTCACTTCACAAAGAATTATTCGAAATCGCTTTACATAACGCTATTTATCGCTTTCCGTTCGAAGCTCGATGGTCCTCTTCGATGAAACAAATTAATCAAATATTGCGCTGATAAATACTCTTGACAGTTCGTACTATTTCTGCAGTTACTAATTTGTACATTTGTGGAGATGCACCGCCGTGACGCTTGCATAACCGCCCATGGAAACAGTCACGGTTTCTATGTGTATCCCGATCATCCTGCCATTATATATATTATTTGCTTCTCTCCGAACGAATAATCGATTATGAAACCCCATATGGCCAATAAACTATTCATATTGTGACGTCGATGCGATATTTCAATTTACTCGATACTATTTAAATACCTCATTACAACAATTACTCGCTTATGCAGAATTAATTAATGCTTATATTACCACTTGTTCCCGTATAAAGCGTGGATAATCGAATTCCCGATGAATTGGTGGTCGCTAAATCTTTCTTTTGATTTTCTCTCGGAGTACTGAACGCGATTCGGACGAATTCGAGTGTTATCCGAGAGTTCGATAGGGAAAGCGTCTGCGATGGAAACTCGATTTTCCGCGAATGCCCCCTCGGCGGATTGTTCAACCTGGTTTGCGTGTGTGCAACGTAATCGCATTTATAGAAAATCCCCACTGGCCCTTTCAAGAATCCGCTCTGCGATGCGATGAGCGAAACGACGCAGCGGTCGCAGAGCTGCTCGTGGGATTCTATTTTAAACACTCCCGATAAATTAAATCACATAAAGCGCTCACGAGCAAATAAAATCGGAACATGACAATGTCTATTTCTCTCGCGTAGCAAGAACTTCATTATTAATTCGCCAAAGTTTTTTTTTTCATTTTGCTATTGTTCGTTTGTCAGTATATCACAGAATTTGCGTAATATTTTTATAATCTCCGTAATATTTTTATAAAATTCGCAAATATGAAGTTTTTCTTACCTGAATATCGGAGAGAGTGGCACGGGTGTGATGGCTAAGACGGCAGACCATGTCACCAGTATCACCATAATCGTAAGAATGGCAACGGAATGGCGAATTTAGGCACAATTCTCGGCATTCATCGGATGTGCCGACATCCTGATAAACGGAGTCCACGGTCTTTAGTATTCGGCCGGTCAGCTTCTTAAATTCGCAAAGTTTCACTGGCTCTTCCACGCAATGGTTTTCCAAATAATCCATTCCCTTCGCTGCCTGAAAGGCATTTGAACCGGCAACAGTCAACCTATCCATATCCGATAGTTCGCATTGCTTAGTGGCGTTGACATAATTAGCAGATCTGAAATCCAAAGGAAAACTTTCATAAACGATTTGCCGTAAAGCTAATAACGAGTTACTTTAGCTTCTTATCTATGATTAGCACAGAAGATAAGTTCGTCGATAAATTATCACGAGAAACGGTTATATATAATTCTGCCGTTATGATTCATATCTTTTATCATTTCTGGAACTTTTATCAATTTCCAAAACTGATAAAAAATCCATATTGACCATCAGACAAATTATTCACGATTACAAAAATATTTCTCTTAGTCGTATAATGCAAATAGTAATAATATTTTATCTCGCACCAATAATTTTATATATTTTTATCATATTATTTTTATTGATAAAATGTAAAAATAAATATTATCTTTTAAAAATAGTTGAACGCATTTTCAAATATAAACTATCTCAACAAATATTATAACAGTCTTCTATACATGTATATATATATATGTCGCTTCTAGACAGAAAATTGAATGCGCACGGTATTCAGAAGTCAAGAATGAAAGAGAGAAATGCAATCCATTTTATTCGTCATGCACAGCGTTACTCGTCTCTCGTCTCAGTATGTAAAAACATGAGAGGACGCACGTGCTGTCTCCGTATAATCATCATACCCATGTTAATCTCGGACGGTAAGTTTAAAGAAAACACCTACGCATGAGCAAATCCGAGCGCGCATCCGGGTTTCGTTTTCAAAGTGGCAGCGGAGATGCGACGGCACGAAGTCTGTCCGCTGGAATAATTGCTTTCTGCCACACTTTACTGCGCCGTAATAATGCGTGGTTAATGATACTAAACGGAACTAAGCAAGAAACAATTAAGAATATGCTAATTTATTAACGCTCCTTTTGGGATGAAAAGAGATTTTCGACAAATTGAACATCCATTCATTCATCTTATCATTATAGATCATTGAAATGATGAAACGATGCATTAACGTTTTAAACGCCATATGAACACGATGTGATAATATCTATGAGCGATCGACACTCGAATTTCCTATTTATTATAATTAAAATTTTCTATTTATTGAAATTCCTTTAATTTAATTTAATTATATGATTAGTGAATGTTCCGATAATATATTCTGATTAAGTTATAACAACAATAAATTGATTTCCGAAACATAAAAATCCACGAGAAAAATCTTAATCTGAAAAAAATCCATATTGACTATCGGAAAAATTATTCACGATTACAAGAATATTTCTCTCAGACGTGTAATGCGAATAGCAATAATATTTCATCTCGTCCCAATGAAAGAAAAAATATTTTTTTAACCGTAAATAACTTCTGACGGTCAATATAGATTTTTTCAGTTTCGGAAATCGATAATAGTATCGGAAATGATGGAAGATTTGAAATATGAAACGGCATAATTATTTGTGGTTACAAAAATATTTATCTCGAACCTGCATTGCGTACATATACTAGTCACTATAGAATTGTTCTGTAAACATTTATATTGCAACTTTATACATATATCGGTGGGAAATGATAGTATTTTATTCATACAGTGTGCAGAACAGTCAGTAACATATTTTGATATATTTTTATTGAATCTTTCTCTATATTCATTGCATGATATTCCTGTATATGATTATGTTCAGTATAACTATATTTTGGTATATTTCATACCGATAGTTTGCTTAATTAAAACGGAATATTTCGTGTTGACAATTGCTTTATGACCAATACAAACGCAGCATACATATATGTTTCGTTCACAAAAATTAAATTTTAGAAAATTATACAATGGCTGCAGTAAATCCAATCTCTCGTAATCTAACTAATTTTCTCGAAGTAAATGATTACTCTTTCGAACAATTGAGAATTTTCCACCATAATTACTTATAATCTGTTTTCTCGGGTCTGCAATTTTGTAAATCGATATAGGGAAACGAGAAGATATTAGGGGTAAAGGCGTAGAACGCGCTGTCCATTAAAACATGTGCGGTCGCATTCTTGTCGCAACCGCAACTTCCTCTATACGCGTCCGCTTGATGTAGCGCGCGTAAACGCGTGTTCAACATACGCAACATACTTTCAAGACAAGAATCCAGGAAAATTGCGGCTCCGGTTCTTTTGTATCTCGAGATCACGTCTTCACCTCTAGCCGCTCTATAATCCGAGATTACGTATTCCCCGCATGGAACATTTCCCAGATAATCCGGAATACTTTTCGGCTTGGCCGACACATTGAAATCATTACCGTCTTTTCTCCCTTCCGAAAGAAAAAATTGGAAGGACTAAGCAAAGACGAAAATCGCAGACAAGACTTTCGTGGCATTCTCAGATGCTCAACCGGCATCATCATCGAATCAAAGTTTGTCTTCCGACTGGTATCCGGACCGACGATGGGGTGGAAGCCGCTCCCGCGGGGCTCCAGCAGGGAAGAGTGAGGCCACCAAATTTATTCCACGTCGCTCCATCGATTTTGGATTATATTGCCTTAAGACTTGAATAATATTCATGGGTGCCACGTTATGATTTCAATATTCCCAGCACTCCGTCGTGCGGAGGCGAAGTCGAAAAATCACCGCGATCTTATGCGGTCGGGCGCGATAAACCCCGGGACTCGATCGAGAAATATAATCGAATTGGTAGCGGCCGTCTGTAGTTCCCCCGCGATTATCAATGTATCTCTCGTCCTTACATATTCCGTCCCTCTACGTTGCCATTTCGTGAATCGATAGCCATCGATGGGAAGGGGGAGGGGAAAGGGGCTACCACCGTGAACAGAGCGCGATACCGCGACAATGGTCCGCAGTAAAACCGATGACGCGAAATGAATGGGTCACGAAAAACGCGTCCCCACAGCTTTGTTTCATGGCGCTGGTGCATCAAATATATGTATATGTGAATGAATATTTGCTCGTTAAATCAACAAGTTTTGGTCCAATTGTTCATGATTCAAATACAATAATTGTCCGATTCTGTATGCTGCCTCCCCTCCTATCCCTCATCCTTTCGCCGGCGCAATCGTTTATTACGTCGTTTATTATTCATTTTACACGCAAATACGGACAATCGCTTTTATTCGAAAAATTATTTTTAGCCTATTCACTGATTGCGCCGCGCATTGATCATGTTTACTGTCCGAAAGATTTGTCATTCATGCTTCGCTGATGAATATATCGAATCGCGTTGCATTGGATACAGCATCTCATTATCGTTGACGTGCAAGAACTATTAAAAAAGGTTTGTTTGAAACCGCGTTACCGCAACGCTGTAAAAGCTGTAGTGACGCTACTGAGTTGAAAATATATCGGATATTATAAAAACACATTGAAATTGTAGCTAACGAGTTGACGTAAGTTGCAACAAAGCTGCGGTGTCGCTAACGATGATGGAGTACGTCAATCACTCTTGCAAAACTAAAAGCCGCAATGTACCTCACAGTTTTTCAGGCATAATTTATACAGTTTATCACGAATTATTAATTATACGAGGAAAATAACTATATATGACTGACGAAAAAAAATGATGATTATCCATTGAATCGTTTTGGTACAAAAATAATGGTGATAAAGTGCTTTAAATTTCTATGACATTTTTATATCACTTTATATAATGAAAATGTTGCGCTGTAAAATGTTTTTGTCTACTGTGCTGACAGGTTGACATTGTAACGATCATGGTACGTTAATTTATAGTATAACGAGATTTATTACATTGCTTGCACGATGAATAACGTACCATGCATATATAGAAAAAATAAAGAAATTTATATAATTATCGTATAATTAGATATCGACATGCAGAATTTTGCTATAACATTAGACGTGGATGAAGGAGATGTGACCATCCTAATCCTAACTCCACGGTCTTCCAACCATGGAGGGGCACGTCCCATAGTCGAAGAATTTTCATATTGAGGTTTCCGTTTGACATTCGATTTTATGATTTACTGACTCACCATGCGGGGACTTACTTTTATTAATATTGACAGCTTTTTTATTTTTATTTTTATTTTTATTTATGTTTATATTACTTTTATAACTTTTTGGTTATTTATTTAATTGCGATTTTAACGGCGATCGTATAATATCATGTAATGTTACCCTTTATGTTCTTGCGCTGAAGAAGGTCTCAAAAAAGACCGAAACGTTCGCGAATCTTTTTCTTAGATTAATAAATTTTAATTGCGCCTTATATACTGCGCTGGCTTCTCATTGCTTTCCTAAATACGGTTTTGTGTTTATTATAATTATAAATTTAATTAATTTTTTTTTCTTTACAAATTTGAAAAACAAAGTGAAAGCAAGTTAGAATATTTATAATGTTGTGTAGTATCTTATTGTTAGTTCATGTATCAATTCTATAACTTTATAACGAATACTTTAGGGATAACTCTACGTTTGAGGCAACCTAAGAGATCTTTTCTCGTATAAAATATTTTATTCGTCGTATATCGTTAAGCTAACTTTTTGGGTGGCATTATCGTCGAGAGTCCTCTACTTAGGGAAAAACGCGAGGAGATACAGCCATTAAAGTCCCGGCCTCTGGAAGTTTATTTCGGACAGGCGATTCGGGTATCTTGCATGGTAAATTAATAGATGAAAGGGTCAAGGCATGTTTACACATTGTGTTTCGTACTCATATCTCCTTCCATGTCTATCGTTTCCCTAACTAAATTGATTTGTTAGCAAGAATTTGATTGAATTCTTTTTCACAATATATGGTAAATATTCGGATTAATTTACATCTCATGGATCGTTTTCATTTTTACATATATTGTAGTGGGAACATTCATAAGTAATACACACTTTGAATTTTGTGGCGCTCTCTTCTGGTTCCAGAGATATGCGATTTTGAAGTTTCACAGTTTTAATGCTTTTTCTCAGGTATTATAAAGTAATATTAGGAAAATTGAAGTTTGTATACTGTTGTATTTGTTGTAGAGCAGACGAAAAAGTGCTTGTTTACATTTACGGGATAGGTACACAGTCATATTATGAATATTTGGTCAATAATATGTTTTACTTATTTCTCGCAGTTCGTTAACAGCTTTTAACATGCGACTACATGAATTTCTGAGGTTTCGGTTAGGTTATATCTTCCAGAAATGGAACCCCCCTTCTAAGGGGCGGGGGGGGGGCACTGTGTCCACGCATATACTTTGCAACGCGAAGCGAGTTCCACTCCACAATTGTTGTGTGGATGAGAAAGTGTATTATCTATTTTCAATCTAATCCGCGAAAAACTTTTGTTTTCAATGCATTGTAAATCAAAAGCAATCTGTTATGCGACCTCTTTCTCATAAAAAGAAAGCTTTCTCCAAAGAGATATAAAAATCCAAAAGGATATTACAGTGAACCTGAGATACGTATATGTATATTGGGCGTGCCTTCTTCTGTCTCACGACTAGAATTCCTGTTACCTGTGATGGAGCAACACGAGCCGACTGCAAGTCTGGCGATGTGGCACGAGACACAGGAGAAGATACGAGAGTAAGTTGAAAGTCTATTGCACAACGATAAAGCCCTTTCTGATTTTCTTTTCTTGATTCCGGACAAAAGTTACCCAGCACTCGCGTCTCGTACGACTTAGAATAAACATCGAGGGAAACTTTAACCTTCCAGGCAGATGTTAAATGCGAAGTTAACTGCGACGGGATCACATTCCGTCCGTCTCTCCTTTCTTCGACTTGCTACCCTTTTTCCGTCCTCGACATCCTTCCCTATCTGCGTGTTGTCGCTCTATCGTAATTCTCTTTCCACACTTCTACGTTTTACTATTCCGTACAAATGGCGAGACAAAAAAGACAGGCCGGATCAAACCAGGGGGGGGGGGGGGGGAAAAAAAAAGG
>NW_021850355.1:877165-879368 GCF_003651465.1 Formica exsecta
GGTAAAGATGAAGTGAACGAGAGTGCGGCGCCGTTGGTGATGGTGGAAAAGAATTACAAGTAAGTCGCCCCGCTGCATCTCGATGAATTTAAAATTATTCTTTCGAAAGATGTCAATCGCAAAAACAATTTTTGCACATCCGAGTTTTTCGTTTGCTGATTTTTTGAATTCATTCAATAAATATTGACTGACAAAGAATTACGCGAAGGTATTTTCATTGCATTGTTAATGTCGATCGTCGGACGGAAAAACATGGTTTAGATGTTATCCCTACTATCGTTCTTTATTCATTTTTGGTATAGATTCCTGTTTAACGAAAATCGATAGAATTTTTGCCGTTTTTGCCAAATAAAATTTTCAATAGGACATATAATGACATGCAAAATTAAACTTTTTCTGCATACTGTTGAAATTTATCGAGAATTCAAGAATATTTCAATTTCACGACTAATTATTAATATGTATTTAATGCTAACAATTAATGTGGAAATTGTTGAAAGAAAAAGAGGAGATCGCAAATTGAAAGAATTGCATAAAAAGAGTTGATACGACATCCTATGTAGCGATGAACGCTCAGTTTTAGTACATTCTAAATCGAGGCATTGATTGCAAATCGACGATAATAATTAAATAAGGAAGTTATACAAAAACCATGAGAGGAATTTGCAATATCCGATAACAAAATGTGTAATGCATTGGGCGTGTCGCGTCATGTACGGATATATCTCAAGTACATCCATATACGGAGTATAAACGGCCAGTAAAAGAGCAAAGCTAATTTGCATTACTTTTTTGTGATTGCTCACTTTGCCCTAGCCCGTTGACCCGCAACGCTGGGTAATCCCACTAGACCCGGATAAGCGACGATATTAATGATCGTTGCGTAAAAACCAGCGCGGCAAATTTCATGCACGCCACCGCGCCCGCATATCTGGTAACATTATTTAGCCTCGTGCTCTCTGGAATGAACTAATCAGCTTTATATTGTATATATACGGAACGTTGGAGGGGAAAATCCTGCGTATTATTCATAAACATATATCAACAAGATACTCGCGTATATAGTAGCGTTTTACAACGCAAATTGTGCGCGTGATTGAAAGAAGAATCTCACGGAAAGTATTTTTAGGATGACAGTTTTCATAAGTTCTTTAATGAAATAATAACATAATATGACGAAGATTGTTATTGGCAGAACGTAATTTATGCAGAGATTGCCTTGTATTATTCTTAAGAACATGTATAAGGAAAAACTGAAGAACGATACTTTTATGTCAAACAAGCTTTTATATTCAATTATTTTACTACCTAACTATTTTGCGTTTATACTATGATTGAAGTTATTAAATGATTAATTAATAGTCATATTATCCTTTTAATAATAACAGTTATCCGCGTAGAGAGGTTCGTAATATCTTGATTGCAATGTAAATTGCAAGTAAATGCGATTTTCATAATGCCAAATGCTAATAACCACACATAATTCTATACGATTTTAACGCAGGAAAATCCATATTTCATACGATTTTAACGTATTTATCATATTTTATATTATTCAATGCGTGACGAGGAAATGGTTAAACAAATTTATTCATCCCTCATGATTAAAATTACAGTGACGCATGTGCTAATGTCCGCCCAATGAAAGATAAGGGCTTAATGCGGCGTCACAGAATGATGGGAAAGGATATGGATAGAGAGCCACTCTGAGAGGGTGAGGAATTTCGGCGAGCGTTTAGGTAGCTGCCGGCAAGCTTTGGTCCACCACCCTGCACCTCCGCGCTATTACTTGGAGATATACGTCGTCTACGCAATCCCGTGATGCATTGCGCGTTCAGCCGCGACTGCGAGACGCCCTCTCCACGAAATTCTCTCTCTCTCTCTCTCTTTCTCTCTCTCTCTGTCCTCTCGCCCTCATCCCTCACCATCTCTCTCTCCATCTGCCACCCCAGCCTTCCTCTCGCTTTCTCGACAAATGGCCACAATTACGTACATGTGCCAATACATAACCCACACCGTTAGCCGCGCCTCTCTCGCCAGCCCTTCTTCGACAAAGTGCACCACCACGAGTAGTCGTTCGTTTACTCTCCGATGTTCTCGTCCGATACCGCACCTTCCCTCTCTCACGATTCACTCTGTCGTCGTTTGCCTTCCTCTTTCTCGCTTTTCCCGATGCTCACAGCCCTTTTCGTTTCTTTCCCTC
>NW_021850355.1:879652-886106 GCF_003651465.1 Formica exsecta
CTTTCCCTATCTCTCTCTCTTCTCTTCTCTTCTTTCCTGCGCTTCTCTCTTATTCTCCGATAGTATCGTGATAGACGCGTAAGGTTGAAAGGAGAGAGAAAGTTAACCGGAACTTGCTCGTCGATGAGTTATCCACCGAGGCAAAACGAGACATCGTTTACGAGTACGTCGCCGCGCGCTTTCTCAAGCTGTCGTCGCGATCGCGCGGCTTTCACGGGATACACAGTCCCGGTTAGGGCACTGTTGGTGAGGGGGCAAATACACGAAATTAAACGGGCTGCTGGTTGTCGACGCAACAAACACAATACCAATGTACGCGCGGTAATTTTTGTTTTTTCTACTTCCTTCACAAAACAAGTATATTCCAGAGAGATACACATTTTTCCCTCTGTGGAACATATCTTAACTTCGTTAGAAAATATCATTGTATACGATATTAAAAAGTTACTCTATTATGAGAAATTTTATTTCTCTCGACTTGATGCGAAGCGACGCAATATCTGCTGTTGATACCAGAAGGTTATTATTGCGATGAAATTATGGAAGTTTCAATGGTATTCGAAAGTGTTATTCGTAGCATGATTAAGTAATTTGATTGTTGTAGAAACAGCATCTCTCTCTTCTACGGACGATTCTTGCGACAAGCAGCGCGAAGAGAATAATAGTATTTAATCGTGATATATATTGGATTCGTATTACATTATGTTCGAGTTAAACGTTATTATATTATTTCGCTTTTATCTCTCTTTTGCAATATGACGATTATTCTTAGGAAAGCATTAAGCTGTCCGAATTAAAGCCGCCTCATAAAAATCGTAATAAAATAAAGCCTGGTGTATATCAAACAATTCTCTGTTTTCTATTGACTGAGACTCTGACGCTCCATCGCTGCTTTCTTGAAGTAAACTTGTTTGCTAGGAAACGCAAACACGATCGAATCGCGTATTGTCTCAGGTTGACACAGTTAGTCTCTGACGAGCGGAAACGAAATTTCAGACCGGCGTAATCTCGATAATGGCACAGCGTCGTTGTATCTTCGGTACGAGTTTCGGAGAAATCTCGATACTCCCAAGAATAGGACGACCGGTTTACCGGGTGGAGGATGGAGAAACTTGTTCTATCGCAGATTGGGAAACGGAAGGCGTCGGAAGATGCGTTCGCCGGATAGATGTTTCCACGACGATATATACTCATACATGCGCGTTGACGAACTTGAACATGACGGTGTCGTGCGCGCGCGCGCGATTGTGTGTGTGTGTGTGTGTGTGTGTGTATGATTCTCGATATAATTACGATAAAGTTAATGTAAGGGTGTCGGGTAGCCCAGCTGGTACTGCGGTCGATCGACAAAGGCAGGGGATGTAACAGGTGCTATCTCGCGAGTTTCATAACGTTGGCAGTTGCTTTTCTGCTGTGTGACGATTAAACCGGATATATTTTGTCGAAAGTTTGAAAGTTTGATCGCGTGTGGTCCATGAGCTTTTTCCCGCTAAAGATGTCATGGAGTCCGAATCGCGGATTCGTGTCTAATCATAAGTTGTATCTCGATCCACCACGTTAAAAGCAAAAAATACCACAGTTTGCTAATTTATCGCGTACATTCTCGGCGAGTTATAGCCACTGAGTCTTCACGTTTTGCATCGAGAGACAAGGAACGCAATTGGCCGTAATGGCCGGTCGAGCTTCAAAGTATCAAAGAAAGGCGCATTGCGGTAATCGATAAAGAGGATTGAATCCTTAATCTTCACCTATATGTCAGCGGTTCCAATTAATAAATATACGCTACGACTAATGAATCGCTGTTTGCGCGATATATAACGAAACGATAATGCCGTTCTGATTGCGAATTAATTACTTATATCACGCCATTTGCATATGCAAATTGCACAACCGACCTGCAGACACGGAGGAATTGAATGAGAGGAGAGTAGGAGAAAAGGAGGTTAATGCCACCATCGTCGCCGACACGACTATGCGCGAAAGAGAGATAAAGTGGTGCAGAACGAGAAGTGCTGAGCAATGCCGAGCATATCTCATACTTATCGCGGAATTCCTTTCTATCGTGAGTTCTTGTAACAGTCCTTGTTAACGACAGTGGATAGCAATGCCGCCATTAATACGCACGTCAATTGTAGAGGACTAGTGCGGTCGCATAACTTGTTTCACTAAAAGTATTTATATTAATATGAGATTGAAAAAATCTTGTATATGTATAATATATTATATTTTCTTTAATAATGCATAAAATATTTTTTTTCTAAATTACTTTATTAACGAAAAACGTGAATAACAAAAGACACCAACCAAAGTGAATGAGACGAGTGAGACGAGCGAGAGAGAAAAAATGAGATTTTTCGCTTTTGGTATCATGTTACAGAGAGGCGGTTCAAAGATGCATATGTAGATGTACGATATAAAATCGTATCGCCCTCATTGCTATCTCGGTCGTAATGCTCCCTAAGTCGCGAGTATGCGAGAGTTGTGCGATCAGTAGGAGCGCAATCGCCACACACATAAAAATATTATTCTATTGCTAAGTAAAATGATTACTCAGTTTACTTTACTTCTTTTAAGTAACAGTTATCTTTAACAAAGAATATTTTCTTGATAATAGTCTTAAAATAGACTTATCACAAATTTTAGAAATACTCATTATCATGTACTCAAAAAAAGTAAATATTTTCTTTTGAAGAATATTATAAAATTTTATCGAAGAAAAGTCAGATATGGTTAATTTAATGTAAGAAAATTTATTAGATCAGAAAAATTTAATGTATTTCTTTCAATTATATAATTTAATATTCTTGATTGAAGTATTAAATTTATTAGGATTCAGAATATATTTTGAATAAATTTGATGCTTATGATGAACTTATGATAGATTTGCGGATATATAAACTTATGAAATACTTGAAACAAGTAATATTTACTTGTATATAGTATGTATTTTTCTGTGTGCAGCATTGCTAAACACGTATACATGCGCGCGCGCATACACACACTTATCAGTGAGATATAATTTAATGCTCGGTATTCTTCGTGTTGCATGCGCGTCCCTATCTCTCAATAATAACGACATCCCTTTACAGACGGCACGTGAACCATGACGGAATATGACATGGGGTGGGTTAGGTCGCGCGGAATGACGAAGAGTTAAAAGGAAGATTCGCGCCGCCGATCGCGAAAGTAAAGTATCCTCTTCAAATGTGCATCGCCTCTTGATCGTGTTTAAAACAAACCGGCTTGTTAAATCTCGGCCTTTAACGTCGAAAGTGTTCGTTTTTTTGACATGTTCCACAACGCATTATCTTCCTTTTCACAGAGGAGAGAGAGGAGGGGGAATATCATGGTAATTATTACCGGATGACTTTTATCGATGCAACGTGCTGTGATCCTGCCGCCATTCGATTTAGCAAATAAACCGTCGTGAGAATTATATAAACGTGCACGCGGCGGCGCGAGAAGGCGAAGATGGATGAAGGAGGCGACCACGCGGCTCGAATGATTTACTTAGATTCCCAATCGCCGAGTTTAAATGATAGTCGTCCAGGAGCTACCGGTTGTTGGGTAGCGAGAGGTATTATCGTGTGTGGTGGTCTCCTCGCGATCGCAATGGCTGCTGTCTAGAAGGCTGTCACTGCCATCAAGTTGCTGTAGGAACTGCGGGATCTGTGACGGGGGTGGCGCGATATCACCCCAGCGGGGGTTTCAACCCGCCGAGATGAGTATGGGCGATTGTGCGAATGCCGCCGGTTCTACGTTGAGTACACCTATCTACCTACTCTACGCTCAAGGCGCATCTCGTCGGAGATAACGCTGACGCAGAGTGACTATTTCATGGGCATTGATTCCTCACGCTCGTAAATCACAGTTTGAAGAAAATCTCCTTTATGAAATTCCCCTCTCATCGCTGTGCGCTCGTAAAAATATCATCGCTGTTAAAGATTACTCTGCGCTTGTCTACTATAATCGCACTTGTAAAAGGTATTATATAAAAGAATGGATACAGATCCATAAAAGGATCAATTAATTGTAATAATTTTGATGAAATGTTAAATGTGTTTAATTCGCGAAGTGTATTAAAATTCTTCATAAATTTCTTTATATAGGAGTATAATTAACTGTTAATAATAATCATGTTTAATAATTATACAGGGTGTCCTCAATTTAAATGTCAAAACTTTAGGAGCGTGTAGGGGACCGATAAACTAAGACAAAAAGTCCTTTAGAGATTTGCTCGTTTTTGCTTCGGTTTGAAGAAAATCGCAAAAAATGGAACAAATAATTTTCACCAAAAAACTTAAAACAACACTAAAATTATTAGATTTATTAAAAGGTATTATAAAATAAAAATTGTAGAACATGGAATTAAGAAAAGAGAGTGAGTTAAAATCCTCCTGAGGTAAAATTAGAGGATTGTAGATAAATACGCGACAACGCGAAACTTTGTTTCTAATCTAATTTTACCTTAGGAGGATTTTAACTCACTCTCTTTTCTTAATTCCATATTCTACAATTTTTATTTTGTAATACTTTTTGATAAATCTAATAATTTTAATGTTGTTTTAAGTTTTTTGGTGAAAATTATTTGTTTCATTTTTTGCGATTTTCTTCAAAACGAAGCAAAAACGAGCAAATCTCTAAAGGACTTTTTGTCTTAGTTTATCGGTCCCCTACACGCTCCTAAAGTTTTGACATTTAAATTGGGGACACCCTGTATATATAGCTTTTTTCACGCGGACGAAAACTTTACAAAAAAAATTTTATAGTCATATTTCATAGCATTGATATTTCTAAAGGAAGATATAATTTTTGTTATATTCACACACACACACACACATATTTATTATGACCAGACAGTTTGCTGCATCATACATACATATGCACATTAATATATCTGATTACTTTCTTGAAAATGTAAAAGATTGGTTTATAGAATGTGACCGTATAAATATTCTTCAGAACAAAACACAAAAGAAATAATTGAAATTGATAGACAAATATATATTAGTATATATTTTATGATAATCTTAAAATCGATAAATAATGCTTTTTGCTATATTGCATTAATGAGCGCTTTAAATTAAAAATTGTCGAATACTCGTGATATAATATTTTTTTTTAGATTCATATATTTGTAGACTGCTTATATTTCTAATTGAAACGATAAACGATTAATTGGATTGCGAAGTAAGTACTTAAATTAGCGAGAAATGGCAGATGGGTGCGTCAGAGAAATGCATTCGATAAATCGTACGGTAGTAATTAAGCAGCAATCCGCAACTTTTGTAAAAAAATCATGGTTTTTTTGTTCCTTAATTAATTTCAGGTCGGTATTAAGTGACACGAGTGTGATGCGAGAGGCCAGGTGTTTTGGGAGAGCCCTTGTGACTTTGACCCAAATATTTCTCTCTTCTAACAACGGGTCAAAAAAGAAATTATATTAAAAAAATATGTCACAATATTACTATTCTTACCTTACCAAAACTCTGCATCATATGCAATTAAATTATGCAGCATTTAAGTTGCAATATTATACCATTGATTAATAATGTTTCAATGATAAAGTGCAAAATGTACCATATTGTTTGCATGAAACTAGTAAGGTTGGAATAGATACAAAACCTTATTTTCATAAGTTTATATTTCTTCCTACTAGTATTATGAAGATAAGGTTTAAATTATGTAAAAATAAATGGCTATAATGTGAAAGCTGGAATATAATTGAGTGCTCGGTGTTTTCTCGATTGCTAGCTTACAGTTGTATCGGTTGTATTCTGGCCATTGGGCTGAATCTGATAAAAGTACGGAGATATTCTCTCCAAAAAAGAAAAAAAAAAGCAAGAAAACGAAACAAAATCACAAAAAAGAAATAATAATGAACCTCGAGTAAAAATAAGTTCTCTAACCTGTTTGTTTGTTTATAAGGTTTTGAATCAAGAGGTATTGGATGATAGAGGGAAGTTTGAAGTTTCTCTCACTCTGAAAAAATGAGTTTTGAAAAGTTGAAGACAAGATATCCGAAGACACGTTTATCTTGCTCACATTATCAAGAATACGAAGGTTTTCTCGGTTGCTTGTGACAAAGAATATGATCTGCAATTCATTTCCGGCTGAGAAGTCTCAAGCCTCTAGAAGAGAACTTCAAGCGCTCAGTAATGCAAGTCCGAAGACAGTCGAGTTGATCGTCAGACCCCCGACCGGGACAGACGAATCGTTTGGTTGGGGGTGAAACAGGGGCCGACGTGTTTCCGAAAATATTCAAGAAGCATCGAAATCTTTCATGATAGGGACGAGCGTAAGGTGCTCCCAGACCTTTATACCGATCATATTCTTTATCAGTTGGTTTGGTTGCCATGCGCCATATTATTCGCTTTAGAGAATGCATACACACATACACACACAAACACACACACACACACATATATATATATATATACACACACACACACAC
>NW_021850355.1:895358-926461 GCF_003651465.1 Formica exsecta
GAAAAATGAAAAGATGAAAAAAATAGATATAGGTCATAATAATTAATATATATATAGCAATGTGATATATGTATATATATATATATATATATATACATATAATTAAATCATTATATTATATACAGGGTGTCCCCAATTTAAATGTCAAAACTTTAGGAGCGTGTAGGGGACCGATAAACTAAGACAAAATGTCCTTTAGAGATTTGCTCGTTTTTGCTTCGTTTTGAAGAAAATCGCAAAGAATGAAACAAATAATTTTCACCAAAAAACTTAAAACAACATTAAAATTATTAGATTTATCAAAAAGTATTATAAAATAAAAATTGTAGAACATGGAATTAAGAAAAGAGAGTGAGTTAAAATCCTCCTGAAGTAAAATTAGATTAGAAACCAAATTTCGCGTTGTCGCGTATTTATCTACAATCCTCTAATTTTACCTCAGGAGGATTTTAACTCACTCTCTTTTCTTAATTCCATGTTCTACAATTTTTATTTTATAATACTTTTTGATAAATCTAATAATTTTAGTGTTGTTTTAAGTTTTTTGGTAAAAATTAAATTTTTCATTTTTTGCGATTTTCTTCAAAACGACGCAAAAACGAGCAAATCTCTAAAGGACTTTTTGTCTTAGTTTATCGGTCCCCTACACGCTCCTAAAGTTTTGATATTTAAATTGGGGACACTTTGTATATATGTTTTTAACGTACACACATATATGCAAAGTTTATGTTTATTAATTATTTTATTATTATTATTATTTTCGTATTAGAACACACTCTCTCTATTTTTGTAGAATTATTCGATACACTTTCTGCGAATCTGTTGTATATAATTTACATCGTACGTGTTTAATCGCTATTTTTTTTTGCAAACATCCACGTCGTTACATGTCGCGAAAATATTCATTACCGTTTATTTCTCGGTAAAGCTCTTCTCTGATGTATTCTTAAAGAGATGGCACAGAAGGACAGGTTAATGCGCGCTTAAACATCACAGGAAATCTCTTCTTTTTTGCTATTTGCTGGGATACATCAACGCTGCGTCGTATCTTTGCGAGAATATTACGCGAAGCAGATTTTTAGTAAAAAATATCTATAATATTTAAATGGTATTTTTATATAGTGTGCGTATAAAATCGCGTATATATAATAATTTTTATATTCTAGAATGTGCGTATGTATACATACATATAGATATAATAAATGCTTCTATTTACGCGTGAATTTCGCTCCACTATTTCATGGTTAAAAAAAAAAGGAAAAGAAGATCCGGATTAACGGACCGAGTGCACATACGCGGGGAATCGTTTTACCTTGCATAGGATATTATGCATCAAGTACAAATCCCTTCGTTCGTGATTACCGCAAAACACGATATACAAGATACGGTGGTAATTGAAAGACTAACGTAAGAAAGCGATAGCAGGGTGTTCCAGCTAATTAACGGGCGTTCGTGTCCGCTGGAATATCGACATAACTGATGGGAGAGTAGGAACTTGAAAATCTTCTGAATCGGTAATCACGGCTACCTCCGTAACTGAGCTGCCGCGCGGTCGCGCGCGCGGCCATTCCGCATAATTTTACCCTTCTGAGGAATTTCGAGAGCCAGACATACTATGCTTTCAACTAAAGCTCCTCGACGCCTTGGCCGGCTTCGTGGGGGCAACCATGGCAAATCTCTCGATCGCGGGCATTCACGCGGAATGCAATTAACGTTCGTAGAGAGCGTTTATCAGCAAAAACGAACCTATTCCTCCCCTCAACTCTTTTCCTCCTTGTTTTCTGGGTATCTCTTTCTCTCTCTCTTCTCTCTCGATTTAACTCGTTTCTCCTCATCGTTTTTAGTCATCGTTACGGCTAAACTTTCCTTATTACCAAGGATCGAGCAACTATCGGTTTACGTTAGCAGATCGGGTGTAATTTCTTCCCAAGAGGTATCCGGAAATTTATTCTTTCAAATGGCGTTTAACTCTTTCCGCGAGATCGTAACAGTGATTTCTGTGGCGAATGCATTAATATACATACAGTCGTACTTGTGAAAATCGCAATTTTGGAACTCGTGCATATAACCGTAATAACAAATGGAAACTACTGGCATAAAATCCCGTATCTTTAAACGACCTCAATAATTCTAGTGCTAGGAAAAAAATTAGGATTTATATGCAAATATTTATTTAGAATTAGATTGGATTAGAGCTCACACGTGGTCCTTTAACGCGCTACGATTCAAACTATTCATCCGAATCTCGTGCATAACGATGTGCATCGCAACACCTACACCTAAGCAAAGCCAAGACCCTCCAACTACTAGCGATTTTCTAGCGTGCCCGCTTATCGCGTGATTAATGATACACGAATGCAACGACGACTTAATCCTTCCGACGTTCGCCTTTCGCGCACTATCGCCAACGCAACCACCCGCGGATGTCTTCAAACAGATAACACCGTAGAGAGAAGAGGAGAAAAAAGAAGAGGTAGATAGGCACCAACGCGGCTTTAATGTATGAGCTGACAATAGATGCGGAAGCGCGGTACGTTGAACGCCATAGATGAATGTTGCATGAATTCCTACTACGGATCCACGATTGTCCGAGACGCATGCGTGCTCTCGGAACGTGACGGAAAAACATTACTCTTTGCTGAATTGCCGTAATTCGTAGGACATCGCGCCCGTACATCCGCGAAAGGTACGAGTTAGGATCGTAGGCCGCGTATATATTACGGACGAGATACATCTACTACATTACCGCTTCTACGAGCCGGAAATAACTGTATTACGCAACGAAAGTTGAATATTATTCAGATAATGTCCCGACTATTCATCGTATACACGTATATATATTGCATCGGACATTGGTTATCGAAAGATTTCCGTTAAGTAACAAGAGACGTTACTGGCTACACATGAGAATACGGTTTCTTCGTGTATAAGTGTGTCGGGATCTACGTCCCGGATTCTGCGGAATTTCAGGGCGGTAAGCGGAGTGTACAGAGAGTAATCGTTACTACGAAATTAACCCGTGCGAGGAAGCCTCTGATGACTGTTTAGTCAAACGAACGTCGGTCAATTTACACTTTAATAGCTCGTGCGGTCGAGGTGGCATCGTGGAATGGCCGTTATTTGGCGTACGCGCGGTAACAATGTGTTATCCCCACCGTGGAATTCTACGGCCGTGTGTTAAAGTGATAAGAATCATGCCGGAATGATGACGATTCTCTCCTCGAGGACTGTAACGCGAGGTGAAGAGAAGCGGATTCGATTACGGTGCAATCATCCACGAGATCGACGGCATTCCCTTTGCTTTTTTTCCTCCTCTTTTCGGTTCCTTCATCTTTTTCTGGCTGTCTCGTTTCTCCCTTTTTCTTTCTTTACCGGGTTTCTGTCGCTACTTGGGCGCCATTCGGAAGCACCGCCTAACGATCAGCCATCCTCTTTGCAACCACCGTTCCGTAGCTCTCCTTTGTGACGCTCACACATGGGGAGGAGAGGGATTCCGCATGAGCGCTCGAAAAGTCGATGTCTGTTGCGGAATTTGGCTCTGGGGAACGGTGGCTCCGTCTCTTTGCTAGATTTGATGGTTGGTTGACCGATTTGAGACTAACGAGGTGCTCTTTCTCATTGCTACGTACGGACCGCACATCCGGCCGCAGTAGTAAAAACAACTTACGAGTAGGATCGATCGAAGTCGTCACGCGCAACTCTCTTTTCGGCTCTTTTCCCGCCTAATTATCAATCGTCATTAAAGAACTTGTAGCTCTTCTGTAATTCTCGTTATATCATAATGCTACATTACAGTATATCATAATGCTACATATACAAAAAAAAAAAAATGAGAAAAATAATATTTCGTAATAAAATTAACATAATTCGCTGGAAATATACATTTTCCAATTTTTTTTTTAGAAAACTACTTATATATATATATACTCTTAAATTATCTTTCCTAGCTTTGCCTGCATATGTCATGCATTAATCTTATTATCCCGTTTTCATTGGTTGAAAGTAAGTATATGACTCCGAGAATGTGAATGATTTATAGCCACTCGGAGAGTATTCTCGCAGTATATCTTAGATTTTCTATATTTGCTCGCGGTCTGAAAAATAACTTTTCTCCTTGACATTAGGTCGAGTTGAAACGCGATTCGTATAAGGCAAAGGATCAAATAATAATTATCTGATGCACGGAACAGCGAGAATCACTGTTTTTTTCCTCGTCGTTACTCAATCGTTCATTCGATGAAAATTGACTTTGGAAATTTTTAATCACGATACGCCACGCCTTGGCGAAAAGAGCAGAGGCTGAGAAAACAGTTTCGTAAATCATCGTAAGATTGGATTACCTCTGATAGTCCGGCAGACAAAATTATTCGTTCTTTCATAATTCGGCGTCTCGTCCACGTTCCCTGTCTTCTGTGCATTTTCGTAACTTTTCGTTTTCCTTTTAATCTCTTTCTTTTTGATTATTTATACATCGTTTTCCTTTTAATCCCTTTTTTATCGATTATCTGTACATCATGCTGCATGAATCAGGTGCTCGTGAACTAGCTTTTCGCTAGTATAGACAATTGTCAGAAGTAATCGAATTGTTTCTAAAACCGCAAGTAACGACGAAAACAAAGAGTATTACGTCTGGCATTTTTCTGTCATCGTTGTACAGTTAGCGTGCACACAGTATGCATCTGTTTTTATCACTTTTATCATCGACCGAGAATCAAATCTTTTTGCGGCAGGCGTACAAACGCGAGTACGAAGAACGAGGGAAATCCGGGCATTTATGTTCTTGGTTAGTAATGAAACAGAGGCATCGTGTGTCTTGGAGATGAGGAGGCGGGAGGAGGTAACAAAGAAGCTAACCGAAACCGATAGACATTTACCTCGTCGGAAAAGGAAATGTCCTGCATCGCAAGGAGTGCTTCTTTCAATGCATCTTGCCTGAATATTTTAGCCTGAATACATTTTCTGTTTTGTGAATATTTTTAGAGCTTACTCGCGAAGCTCTATAAAGTCCATTTTATAAATCACCTCGGTGCGTCGAATGTTACAATATTAGCACACTTGGCTGCGTAATGAGGACGTACTCTTTGTTGTTTGAAAGCCAATTAAAACGGCAGAGAAACGTTGGAAAGAAAAGCAAGCTACCGTAACAAAGCCTGATATTCTTCAATAAGAGAATATTTTTGCCCTTTGAATTGTATTGTCGTGTATATTATATATTGTATATCTTATATATTCTTCGCGTTAAGTAAAATTCTATTCTTCCAATAAAGTTGAGAAAATCCATACATCTATTTATACATCATATGCATATAGATTGGACATCAGGTGATTGCATAAGTTCGTGCCCGATTTAAATATAAACTTCAATAGATTATATTTTAGAGATAACACTTTTATAAATTAATGAACACAGAAACAAATATATCTCTAGAAATATTAAAATAAACTTGATATTATGATATAGATAATGTCAGATTTATCTTTTCAATAAGAAAAATATTATTTTTGGAGCATGAGATATAGTACAGTATAAACTACGAATCGATAATAGATGCTGCAAGGCTCGAAAGCTGTGGTATTATTCAAAAGATCGATTTTAGATTTGGGTGAATTAGGTCTGGAATAAATACTTGATTCGAACGTGCGATTACGGTGAAGACGCGCGAGAAGAATGGATGAATGAAATATTCTCGTGGGAAAGGTGGGAAAAAAACGGAACATATTGTATATATATATCGCGCGAACTTCGGTTGCGATGCACTACAGACGCGTTGCGCCTTTGCATATATGTATGCGGCGAGTATGTATGTACCTAATGTGGCAATTGTGTGTGGCTAATGCTCGTTATCTCGGCGTGTCGACTATTTAATGGTCCTACGTAATGGTCGGCCCAACGATATATTGTCCGTTTCTCGCAGTACGCGCGCTAAACTCGTCCTGCACCAATCTATGGCATTATTCCCGACGATGATTTTAGCGAGTTGCGTCACCTTGGCGAGATTTGCATAGAGAAATCTGCGGCGGCCCTTTGACGCGACGCGCATCGCATGCACCGCATGCATGCATAGGGTATCTGCTCGTTTCTGTTACGATTATGCGCCTCTACACGATTTCTATTCGCGGAGGAAACACTCGCGAGGAGGCGACGACGCGAAATCAATATTAGGCTGTCGGATTGATTGCTGTCGGAAGAGTTACGAGAGACGTGAGATGACGTGACAGTTTTTCCTGCTACGATAGATCGTATTACTCGTGGTTGATTCAGTCACTTCGACTTCATCTATCTTTACTCGACTAAATGAAGCGAGCACAAAGAACGTTCGGAAGAACCAAGATGCGGAAGATAGATGCATCCTGGAATTCCACTTATATCGATTCGAACCTTTCATCTTGTTACGTGTCACAGAAAAACTCGCACAGTTCTTTTGATTTTCGATTCCGCTAGGCCATTGAGGGTTTTTTTACATTGGATGTATATACATGTTACGAATCATACCTTTTACACATTTGTTTAAAAATTACACAATGTCTGCACGTACATAATGAACGTATTTCCAATTTGCGGTTTCCAATGCGATTGTAAACAGAATTATCTCATTTCAACATCATTGCAAAATTATGCTTTATATTTAAATTATGCCAGGCGGACTGATGATATATGGCGAATGCATATTAATGTAATCGATCCAAGTTTCCGCAGAGCGCACAATTCCCAGGTTGACTAGTATAGAAACCATTTACATAATTCTGAACTTTTATTCTTTATCTTATGAAATCTGCGCAAAGTTTTTCACTTTATAGAATCTTCTCAATCATAACGTTACGTGAACATGATCTTTCTACATCTTTTTCTATTTGGATAATCAGGAAAAATGTAAACTTCGGAAGACATTATTATCGACCATCTCTTAATCTAATTTATAATCGAAAAGCATAGCAAAAAAAAAAAAATTTTCCATGAATACTCAATAAGTAAAATTCCATTATCGACATTGTAATGCAAACTAGCCTTTAAAGGTAAAAAACTACCCTGTGTATGGCTTCTTTCGGAATGTACAACTATAGAAATGTAAGCGATGTACAAAATGGACAAGCGGCGTTACGGATGAAGTTGATTTTACGATGCTACTTTGTTGTATTGTACGGCCGCACAGAAGTACGGCGAAGAAACACAGCATAACTATGCTAATATACCTAGAAGACTATACCCACATATTTCTAGTTATTCTTTGCAACGAAAGGCCCCCTGTTGCGGTGCCTATTGCTATCTACGATATGCATAAGGCGCATAAGACGCATAAGGTGCCTCGCCTGAAGGCCGTGAGAATTTTCGTGATGCTTAAGAACGCGGATACAACGGTGGATGAGTAACGAGACATTCCTCAGAAAGTATGTGTGTGAAACATCAAATAGAAGATAATTATTTCGATTTATTAACTATTCTCGCGGATCGCGCGCTATGAGACAATTTATGACATTTCATGCAGTCGGGAGGCACTTTATATACAACGGATCTTTGCTGCAAAATTATAGTTGTACGGTCGTTCACGATTAAGGCTTAGTCTTACGTTAAACTTATACATAGCGTATCTCTTGGATAGATTAATTAATATTCTCAATAGCCATACCATTTTAATCTTCTTTGGATGAGTTGTGGGTAAAAAATAAGCGCAATCAAGACGAAATTAATACATTAAATCGGATTACGCTTAAAGTTTTATTTTATAGTAGGCTGCGAACGATATATTTACATGCTAATAATCCGCATTAAATCGATATTAGTAAAAAGATATATGATTGTAATTAACAAAATTCGTTTCAAATTATATATATATGTCAGATATGCAATATTTTTTAGTAGCCGATAAAAGATAAAAAATATATTGTTCTGTGATTAACAGATGCTATGAATATCAACTTTTTAGCATCACTAAATTCAGTACAAAAAATACCGCTCTTTTGTTTCTTTCTTTTTCTGCATTATGCGCCACAAGAATTCAACTGGTTATAAAAACTCAAGAGAGATAGGAAGAGATAGAAAAAGTCCTAGACGATAGAAAAGCAAAAATCTTTGAGAACATTGCGCGAAACGAGCTTTTGCCACGAGGACTATTGAATTGAAATCAGATTCTCTTTCATTTTTTGGGGGAAAAAAAACGTCGATATCCGGTGCAGATATCAAATCCATAAGGTTATCGCGCCTCGGCTGCTGACAACATCTTCAATGTTATATAACATTGACTTGCAATCGACTAGAATCATGAAATGTTCCAACCCATTTAATATCTTATAATAAATATATATATATATAATGTCACATTATTTATGTAATTGAAATAACAGATAACGTTCACGAAAGACTTATTTTTTGTTACATTAAACAGTCCATAGAAAAGTTGAGTAAAAATGGCACACAGTCGTATAAGCGGCTTCTTTAAGTTCATTAAGATAACATTTCTGTCGCAATTAACGACGATGGACACGACTTACCGGCAATGTTTATGTACATTATGCTACGTGGAGGAAGAGGAGGTGAAAGCTGAAATAAATTGCTGTCTTTCAAGCAGTCGTGAAAACGACGTCGCCACTGCACAGCTCCTTTTTACTTCCCCCTTTCCATCTCTTTATTGCTCGTGCTTATGAAATGGCACAAGCGGTCATTAAAGCCAAATGAGGTACGTAATAACGCTAATTGTCGCCCTTCCACCTAGCCAGTGTTTGGCACCTGGTAAAACCGTTTCCAATGATGAAAAGATTGACTATAATAACGACGTTGTCGCGTGTTGTAATCGGTATATATCATTATTGACAGCACAATGTGATATTTTCTACTCTGGGAACCGTGTATTAACGTTAATACCGGGTTCCGAACTGTATCAGCGAGTTAGGTATTTTTGGCAATTAACCACACCCTCCGACATGAGCTATAAGGCTTCTTAATCGGTTTTCTGCGATAATATCGAGTTTAGGTCGCAAAATTCTGCTGGTTCGATTAAAAACAAGACCAATAGATCGATCAGATATATCGACAAAAATTCCGCGGGAATATAATCAGTGAAATAAGGATTTTGCGCGAAATGTTCGCTCTCACGATTCTTTCACAATTATTTTTACTGTTAATTTACCGCTAATTCTTTTGTGTTTATTTTTGTTACAGGTAAGATTACAAGTGTAAAAAGGATTACGTGCAGAGCACTAGAAAGCCAAAAGGGAACGTAAACGGTATGTGTACCCACGTATATGTAACTAGACGTATATCCGGGCGTATTCGTTTCCATCGTGCGGTACAAGCTTGAAACGTCGACCCATCTGTCGGCTTTGCAAGATAAAGTTCTAGTATAACACTTGTTACGCAAATATGACACTATTACTTTTCCTGCTCGCGGAGAGATGTCTGTTAAAAACGACTCCCGACTCTATTCCGGTCTCGACAGATGGCCAAGGTAGACAGTAACATGATGAAAATTTCCTACATTTGTGCCGTTCTTTTGTGTTCAAAAAATATATGCGTATATACTATAGTATATATCATTGATTGACTTTAACCCGATATCTCAAATTTTCCGAAAGTTACAGCGTGTACAGACATTTCTCAAAAAATTCAAAATTTTATAAAAAATGAACCCTTTCACCGATACTCACCAAATTCTGTACCAACCATCCTATAATAATACTCTATCCATGTAAAAAATTTAACCTGATATCTCAAAATTTGCGAAAGTTACAATGTGTACAGACATTTCTCAAAAAATTAAAAATTTTATAAAAAACGAACCTTTTCATCGATTCTCACCAAATCCAATACCAACCATCTTTTAATGATACTCTACCCATGTAAAAAAAATTTAGCCCGATGTCTCAAAACTTGCGGAAGTTAGAGGTTGTACAATATATTGCGTACACACATACACACATACATACATACATACATACATACATACATACATACATACATACAGACATTTTTTAGGAATCTAATTTTTCGACGTTTTAGAACATTCTAAACACATTGGCATAGAAAACTCGAAAAAAAATGTTGTCACGAAAACAAAGCTTCTTCTATGAGGAAGCAAAATATAACAATTCGATATTATTTATTAATCTCTTGTTTGGTTATATAACTGCAAATGGACTATGGTAAAATAAAATTCCAAGAGAAAAATATTTCTTTTATGTTCAGCGATGATGAAATAACTTGATCAAAGGGACGGGTTGGGGCTGTTAATGAGTATAGTAATGTCTTTCTTAATTTTCGCGTTCTTTTTTTTTCTCTTCTTGCTAAAAACCCTGGCAGGATAAGCGAATCTTTTATGCGAATGGTAAAAAGCTCGACTCAATTAAACTCTTGTATAGTGGAGGTGGAGGCGACAACGCGAATCATGCTTTCCGTACTTAAATCCCCAATTTCACGGCTACCTTCGTATCGAACAGAGCGTGACGCGCCTCGATCGTTTCCGTGACATTTTTCTTGCTCGGCACGCGAAGCCAAGCAAAGTCGTAAAGTCCACAGGAAATGGAGACAGAGTTAGGATAACCTGAACCCCGTGTAGCTTTTGGTGTGTATATATATCCAAGACGATTCCAAGAGTTTCCGAGATTGCAATTGCGAGTTTCCATTAAACGATTTATTTGTCAAGTTGAGAACTGATTTAATTTTACCTCAGGGCCTTATTGCAAATGCTAGTCACGCTCACATTCGTAATGTATATAAGATAATTAAAGTTGATTTCTTTATTTACACGATATAATGTAAATTTTTTCTGTACTTTATTATTGCCGATTATTAATACCTTCTTTTTTGTGTAATATGTCATTGAGCATATCATACAATAGAAATCAGCAACTACAAATCGGTTCGCGTTAGTAAAAAAGACGGCCTAATTGAATGCATGTAGCACACGGTAAAACGAATAACCCAAGGCAGAAGAGAAAGAGAATGCTGGAAAGAAAGAGAGAGTAAGAAAGTGCAAAAAAGCAAGAGAAAGGAGAGGTCGGACCGACGCGAGCGGAACCAGTGAAAATCGCTGCTTTACGCGGATCATAAAAGTTACAAGAGAGCAGGAAATGCAATGCTTCAGTTGCATGTTTCTCTTTCTGTCTCTCTCTGTCTCTCTCTCTCTAAGCCGTATCTCGTTTGCTCTTTTCGGATAGTTATATATCGGTGATTCAGAGCTACACACAGCAACGCGCAACGAGAGCAACGTTACGAACAGTTTGCCAACTCGTTGAGCGAGACTCGAACTCGATAGGCTATCTGGGCAGCCAAGCTGGCGAGCTGGTCCGTTTCGATTCTTTGCTTCGTTCCATCGTTCGCGTTCCACTCCCTCGGACTCCCTTGCTCGGCAAAACATGCTGACTGGGTTGTTTTTTTATTTTTATATCAAACGTCTATCTCACTGTGCGATATACACTGCCTCGGATTTTTTTTTATCCACTTGCGGACCCTCCGCTAATCAGCTGTACCCTTTCTTCTTGTATCCTCACCCTTTCTTTCTCTCTCGCGTTCTACAATAGATCGACACGAAACTGCGAGGTGTAGGCAACTGCGAGTGCGAAACTAGACAAAGGAGAAGAGAAAAAGAGGAGGAAATCCTGAAGGAGAGCCGTGAGCATCGAACCCGGCAGCGGTACGGCAATCACGAGATTGTTATACATATACCGCCATCGTTTCGCTAGCATCGGCATTATCCTCTGTTTCTCGCGCTTACTCTCCCTCTCTTTCTTTTTTTCTCTCTCTCTCTCTCTCTTTCTCTTTCTACTTATTCTTCTTTCTTCCTCTTCTGTCTCTGCAAATGTCCTCCGTACTCTTCCTCTCATCTTCCAACCAACTCAGCCATGCCGGAGCTATGTAGCCCGCTGGCAGGATACATCCGTCCGTACAGTTCCGGACCTCCATCGACACCACGACTAACTCGGTCGCTAGTACACGTATATCGTAACGCGGTGTAGAAACCGCTGCTACGAATACTGGGCACGAACTTTTCAGTGGACATGTCCGTCCGAATGTACATTCGAGAAGAAAGCTACTCTATTACGTACTTCTCTGATCTGACCTTAAGGAAAGTACGTTTGAGAGCGAAGCTTACATCTCGCCGCTCTTTCCGAGACAATATACGATTAGGACGCGTCGCGCGGGAACGATCGCGTTTTCTGCTGACTGTAGAAATAGTCTTTGGGAAGAGTAAACGCCCTCTCTTCGAAGAGACATGTTCAAAGAAAGCTTGAAAGCTGCTCTTTCAAATCACGTTTTCGTATCTTTTCTTCTCCAAATTGCACTCAACGTCAAATAGCATGATGGAATAATTTTTGATACTGCAGTGTGCATACTGTACGCTATAATATATTATATTTGCAACTATCATTAACTAATAATTATAATCCTCTTTTATCCATATCAACTTTTATTTTCAGTGTACGTTGAATTAATATTGAAATAATAGTGAATTTAGCATCAATGTGAGAAAAAGATTAATTCTTATGTCATTTAACTTAACCGCGGTGCGTAACGGCGTGTTTTTAGTCATCCTCAAAAGGAATAATGAAAAACCAGTTATATCGCGCGGACGCAACGATAATTGCCGGCATCCATCTGAATCTGAAGACTGCGAGCGCGTTTCATTTTTCCACGGAGAAGCCTCGACCGTATCGTGAGTCTTGCGTTCTTTTCGAATCCTAGATCGGCGAAATCACGTATCGTGTGATTATGTACATCGCGCGACCTTGCGCGCTTTTTCCTCACCGTCATCGAGGCATGTCGTCGCTGTCTTTGTTGTCGCTATCGTCGTGCCTTTCTTATGCGATTGTACGGAAAAGGCGATGCCAGTGCAATGTCAGCCGATGCGGCCAGCCGCTTTATTAGGTATGCATCGGAGTAGACACGGCAGAGAAAAGAGGAGGAAGAGGAGGAGAGGAAGTGGTGGCGGATAGAGCTCTCGTGATTCGCAGCCGGCGTTATTAACGTCCGAGCGCTAGAAGCGAGCCCCGATCACATCGCGTTCGTGATAAATCGCTTCGGTGGCTTCCCCCGGCCTCCTGCGCCATTCGCTATTATGTCTTGTACGTTTCATTACAAATTTCCTTTAGTGTCGTTACCCCTGCGTGTATACGTGAGCGCGAGCACACCCGCGAGAATCGGACGCGCGCGCGCGAAGATAGGAAAGGAAGTAGAATAAGAAAAGGGAAGATGTATTTATTGTGGGACGACGTCGAGCGGACAAGGCAAAAGTGAACGCTCTCTCCCCTACGGGGACCGCGGGATATTAATTCTTGTTACTCATACGTATCGCCGCGCGATATCTCGTTGAAGTACCCAATAGAAACAAAGAGAGGAAAATGCCATAACACAAAACTGACCGCGGTGAATGATCGTATCGAATGAATAGGATTACGACATGGGGCGCAACGATAAGGGGCGAATTCGATCATGTTTGATTTCTAGCGAGATACCTTGTCATTAATGCTATTTGTATTTATAACTTCCAATACGCATATGTATATTTATGATTTGCATCTAATTCATGGAAAATCATTGCGGGGCATTTCCGCTCCGCGAATAACGTGCTTCGTTTATTCTCAACGCATAACCGTGTACGCGTGAATCTATGCGAGCATGCATATTGGCTACTTAATTCACCCGCCACGCATAGGTAATGGTATATTATTCATCATAATCCGATGGCGAGAGGACAAGACGAGAGTGAGAGAGAAAGAGAGAGATAGAGTTAGAGTTTGCTACTTAGTTCGCAGGATATTAATGTGCATTATTCGTAACGTACCAACACACGCGAATATAAGATATGGAAATATTTCAGTATCAATCAAGTTCTCTTCTGATATTTCTTTCTGACAAGAATAATTTAATTTCTTTGATACTCATTCAAGCCAATTACTAAGCACATTTAATCCAACTCGAAACTATGCTGCTCGAAACGATTTATGAAAATTAATAAATTGTTTGTTGATTACAATTTATCTAAGGAATAATTAACAGAATATTTACACGCATATGGTAAGTGTGTTGGCTCGTAATTGCTCTCTCTCTCTCTCTCTCTCTCTCTCTCTGCGTCTATATTTTTTACGATTGTCGAGCGCGATGCAATATTTTAAAATTTTGGCATATTTTAAAATACTAATCGAACTTGGCGAAGAAGTGAAGTCGATACTAGACAACAGCTCGAAAAAGCTAAGTATTCATGTCGTAGATATCGGATAGACAGTAGCACAACGACGATACGACGATTACTATACGACGTGGCGTATTTACGACGTAGCGTCGTCGTCACGATAGTACCCGTCTTTCCTTCTTCGTTTGCATTGCGACGAATGCTAATCAAGCGGCCAGTCGGTCAAACGATATCGTCTCATATGGTCTAGACTGTCCCCGTCGTTCCGTGTCCCGTCATTTCTGTCTACCTCATTCTCGTTTTCGTGCTCGCCCGCGTAGTCTCGAAGTTCCTTCCTTCGAAGGAAGCCGAGAGAAGAGATCCACGCCACTTTACATGCCTGCCGTCTCGACGTATCTGCGCAACAAGCCGATCGTGCGAATCGGCCGAGTTGAGCTACCGACGCCTACGCCGTTCGATTATTCGTACTTCGGCACTGTGTACTCTACCATCGAATTGATAGTCGGTATCGAGGCAAGCATGGAATGTAGTCTATCGATTGAATCCAGTTAAGAGCGTAACGTAGAACGAAGAGAGAGAGAGAGAGAGAGAGAGAGAGAGAGAGAGAGAGAGGGGATGTATGAGGAGAAGAGACACATTCATGCTGTGTACATATTCATACAAAGCGAGAGAGAGAAAGAGATAGAGATAGAGACAGAGGCAGCGAGAGAGAGACAGTGGAATGAGGGAATGCGGCCAGACACAACGGACAAGAGGCTCCTTGCATCGTCCCGAGTAGAGAGGTTGGTAGGTAGATTCAGCCGTTTACGTACACCCCTTGGGCTTGTCATGCGGCGGCTATCGGCCGACCGCGATCGAGGGACCGGCTGTATCCCAATGCCACCTTGTATTCAGCGGCTATGTCGGATCGGACAGGCATGTGCTCGCCGCTTACCACGATGGGTCTTCTCTTCTCTCCCGCCGGTCTCTCCCCCTTCTTCCCGCATCTCTCCTTGCTTCGCTCGCTGCTTTGCATCAGAGCGGCCCCAGCATCCAGCATACTACTAGAACGGGTTATTTCGGACCACGTGGGTGGCTGTCTAACGAGATATACGGCGAGCGCACGTTCCGAAAGTGGGACAGAGCCGGGTACTTGTTCGGTCGGCGAACCGCACGCCGCTCGTGATGCATCGCGAATATATGGCGATGATCGCGATGACACTCGGCGATAGCCATCGCGATACCGGGCCGCTATCGCTATCGGCGACGATCGCGGATGGCGCGAATGCCGTGCGCGCGACACGGTCGAGGGCAACGGGATTAACGAGTGTGAACAGATACGAGTGGACTTTTGGTATGCGACAGTATGACGTGGCTCGCGGAGGAAAAGAGAGGCGGAGGGAAGTAAAAGGAAAGAGAATTCACGGTATTCGATCTTTTCTTTTCTCTCGCGTCGCGACTCGCACAACTCGTAAAGTCAAGGATTACTGTTACCGCCGATCGCCGACCTTGCGTCCATCACTATGTATCCCGCATGTATATGTGTTTACGGTGACCCACACACACACACATACAAGATGCGCGCCGATGGACGAGCGTATACGTGAAACGTGAAATCCGGTCGCGTGTATGTATCTGTAAGTTTCGTTACGACATTTCGTATGGTAGGTCGCGTACAATGGCGAATATCGTCGGATAACGGTGTCGTCGAGGGTGTGCAAGCCTACTTCCTCCTTCCGCCTCTCGCATTATGGCTCCACCTCGGTCGCACTCTCGGTATAGTGTATATACCACGTACGAATATTCCTCCGTTCGACTATGTATTTTCCGCGGGCTAATTGCTACGCTAGCGCCGTTACTCGTTCGTTGGATTATGCGAGCGGCCAGTGCCGTTAATTTCACGCGCAGCGCAGCGGTTCCCTGGCCTGTTAAGTATCCTATTTGCAATCACGATAAGGACGAGATCATCGCAGCGAGGTGCCGCGTTTAAATACGGCGAATTCCCGGTGCTATTACGCCGCCGTGAAATAAATTTCCTCGGCAAATGGTGCGAAACATTCCGTTAGACTAAGGCAAAATTGCAATGAATGGTCGCCAATCTGTGAATCGATGCTAATGCTAGCGATAATCTCTAATATATCGAGTGTTCGGTAAAGGATATTGACTGCGTTTGGTTGAAAAAATACTCTATTTGCTAAACCTTGACCGCAGCAGCCCGGCTCTACATCAGGCGTGATTTATAGCTGCTAACAAACGATGATGGATCGTGTATATAATCTTCGGGTATGTTCATAAACACGAGCTTATGGAATGTAATAGTGGACAGACTGACAGTTAAGCTTTCGCTTTCTAATGACAGTAAAACTCGGCAAGAACTATGCCTCAAAGCACAGTTCACCTAGTTATCCTATTTTATGCATACAAGAACTTGATTTAAACGTTTTTATTAGCATTTATTATTACTGTATATATTACTAACAAAATGAAAAGTATAATATAATACTGTATACAAATACTTGCCAAAATTACGATATTTTCGCATTTTACCACGCATATTTCTTTTCTTATTATTATAAATATGATATATATTTAAATTTTTAATATATTATTATTTTGATAAATTAGCAATAAACGAGTATTTTTAAATTGATAAGTAATATTTTATAATTGTCGAATATTACATAAAGATTTATTATACGTGCGATTAAATGCATATTAAATTAAATATATATAAAGTTTTTCAAGATTAAATTGCTTTATCTTAATTAAACATCTTATATGTCAATTCTAAATTAAAATATAAAATAATATAGCACAGCGTATTATCATAGAATATATATTAGGTTAAACAAATAAAGAGTAATTCTGTATTTCCCACGAATATCCCTAACACACGGGGATATTTCAAAAATCCTTCGTTAAACTATATCGGCGAGTAGAGCAGCAATTGCGAGGCGAATACTCCTTGTCGCCAATATCATCCGTCCCCCAGTAAAGTCTCTTTTCCCAGTCGGACAGTAAAGTTAATCCCCGCTTCAATTTCGTAGCGCAGACAGTACGGCGTAGCGAGCCAGTGGAGAGTTTCTACACGGGAACGAGATTGTATGTTCCGAATCCAACCTCAAAGTCCACCGGCATCCTTCCACGTGCGTTCCGTCGCACATGGAAGCGGACAGAATCCGATGGATGGAATCGATAATACGTGCGGGACGAACTGCGAACGCGAATAAATCGTAGAAATCAGTCACGTACTTCTACCCCGGCCTTGGGAATCACCGTTAAGCCCTTGATCGCAATTTAATCTCAAAGGCCGCGAGAGCAATACCGGACCGCAGCGTCTGAACGATTATCTAACCGCGTGTACGCGTCAGATTCCGCTTTCTCTCTCTATCTTTCTTAATAATTTACTCTTTCGCCGGCTCGAACGGACTGACACGTTCCGGTCCGTTTCGGTACACGCTGTAAGTTCCATGGTGATATGAGCGCTTACGTACGGTCGTGGTCGGGCACACGATAATCTCGAGAACCCGCGTCCTCGAGAATGGTTCGACGTCGGTCCGCGCGTAATTACGCATGTGCCCGTGCGGAACCGCGCAACGCAGCTGCGTGCTTAGCGCGGTTGGGAAAAAATATTCTTGCGGTTTCGCAATAATACCCGACGCGGATAGAATGGAGCGAACTGCAGCCCGGCTGAGCGTGTTGCGTCCAACGGTAAACGAAAGCGGGGAAGCCGAATGCGAAGAGGAAGGAGAAACGTCGACGACGAAACGATCTCCCGGCAGCCGGAAAAAGATGGTTCAAGGGCGGATGCAACCGGTGCTCGCGCTACCGAGATCAAAACAAGCCGGAATGATCGCACGTATGCCATGCTTCGTGATCGCGCGAGTGGATTTAATTAGACATATTGGGCAGATCCTCTTTCTTCGGGAACTGCCGTTAGTGCCCCTTTGCGATGTATATATGCGCGCGTGAGCGTCCAAGCGTCCAGACACTACCGGCACGCGGTATTCGAACGATTTCATAGGCGTTCCGCTGGCGTAATTCGCCGAGACATAATAGAGAACGGCTGTATACGCGAAAACTTAACCCTACGTGGTAATGATGATTCGACGATCTGCCAATGTAGGCACTTGAGTATTATCAACGTCCGTGAGCATTATATAGTCTGCGCGCATAAAAATAACGTTACTAGAAAAAAGTTGCAGCGAGGAGAATGTTATATATATAATTAATTATACACATAAAATGGTAAGATTTTGCGACTCTCCTTCATTGTAGAAAAATTTTTATCACGACAGCCTGCACGTATTTATCCGTTATTGATGTGTCGAAGAAAAGGCGAACTATGATTCGTGCGATTTTGTACTTAGATCGGATATGAATGAGTTAACGGGATCATATTCGCGTGCGAGCCAAATAAATTTTCCACACGTTGTTTTCAAAGTTATAATTTTCTCGCGTGAGGTCTTTCTCGTCGATAACAAGTCGCTGCTTACGCTGGTCTCATGGCACGATACGTTGGCGTGGCGCAAGTTATTGCTAGGATTAAACAACTTTGCCGGATGATTGATTGCTTTGTGCTCGCCGGCGTTAAAACCTTTTCACAGAGAGATATGCTATCCACGCGGGAGATGCTGCTTTATCCGTTCCTTCTCTTCGTCTTTATCCTATACTTTTTCTGGCATCTTGCAACCTACCGATGCGCGGATAACTCACTCGCGTCTTCGTGTGTTCCACACTTTTAACGATGCTTCTACGCCAAAATCCATCTTGTTTACAGCTCAGTCGTTTATCTTTATTAATTTTATTTAAGTATTTACATGTGTATGTTATATGATGTGCACACATGTCGCTTCACCCGACGTCCGCTTTCTTCCCAACACATTCCACATCCTATCTATATATTATCTATTTCGTCGCGAAAAATCTCGACACGTTGAAAACCGCATCGCATGGCTCGTTACGCGTCTTCAGTTTCTTAACTATGTGGCAATAATTTGCCTTTTTCCGGCGATTCTCGGCGCGGTCCCTCTTCTCGTCGCAATTACCGTGTCAGCGTGTTGTGACTTTTTCAGTTGTCGATGCAAGTAACTATGAATTTCATGCGGTAACAAGTCTCTCTCTCTTTCTCTTTGGACTATCTTTTTATGTAATTTTCCCACATCCAGATGCATATCCACACACTGCGGTGAGCGACCGCGGAAAGTGGTATGCCGCATGCGTGAGCGTCTCTAACTCGGCTGCATGATGATAATTGCTCGTTGCATGCCAAGTAGAAGTGCTGTTGCACATTATAAGCTCGGATCAAGCTTATTCTTCATCGGTAACGCCGTTCTCGTATTTTATCGCCCTTCTTGCACGCTGCACTCACCGCACCTTATTTAACCCATCTTGAACTTCCTTCATATTCGATTCGTGTCTTTTTAAACTTTGATACCGGACTTTTGCCGCTTGTGCCGCCGATACCATTGGAAGCACTCCGTTTCTCGAATTCACAACCGAGTTTTGGCAACCGTATTCCCCATCAGCGATCGTATCTAGTCACGCAGCTATTTATGTTTAACGACTCACGATAACAGAAGCAAAAATTACACAGCGATATATTGCGAAGAAACGTGCGAATGCCGCCGAATTTGAGCGCGCAGTCGCCAGGACTATCTGCAATTGAAGCAAATTGCGGTGTGTACCAGGATACCTGGAGCACTATAGAGATCCATTTACTGTTCGTCGCAAGGTACAGTCGGGTGACAAGCTGAATACAATAGAAAGACCAGTTCTGACTGTTAATCCGTGATGCGACATTAAATGGCGTGTTTCGCGAATTTATGGCTGGCGTATATCTTCTAGTACAAGCTGCATCACACGATACGCTGTAATCGTGTTCCTTTGAACATTGCCGACAAAACACATACTTCCTTTTATAATCAATGATAATTTCAATTATCACTTCGCTACCTTACGATCACTAGCGTGTCAATAGGCGTGATAACAATATTTTTCTCTTTATATTTCTTCTTTTTCTTATCTTTTTATCCATATCTATCTAGTTATATACAGGATGTCCCGCAAAGTGATGTCCACACTGAAAATGTGTATTCTTTGTGTCATTCTAAGTCAAAAAGTCTTAATACACATATACCCTAAAGTCGCTTGTTTCGAAGTTATAGCGAAAAAATGCAATAGTAGTTATTTCTCACACTAATGCGAGAAAAGCACCTTTATGACTTACCTTACCGCACTAGTAGTGCGGAAGTAACAGGCATTACAAAAAATATTGTATGTATGGCATGTGCGGAAGACAACGAACTACGTCGCGCATGAAGTTGCTGCATGAGCTGAAGCGAATGCGGCAACTTCATACTCGACATAATTCATTGTTTTCCACACTTGCCACACAAGATAATATTAATAAATTGACTGTCGTTTTAAGTGAAAACATCGCGTAAACATAGCTGAGAAATTTCTCTTACCTACCAATCATGAGTACATTTTCCAATGAAGAATATGCCGATATTATTATTATTATTTTTTTTTTAATCTCTAGTTTATGCGGATAAGCCAGTCAATCGGCAGCAGTTATTAAATAAATTAACAGACGCTTGTAATAATATACGCAACGATGCGGAACTTCTGCGTTCTACAACATCAATAATTCAAAGAGCAGAAGTGTGTGTAAACCAAAATGGTGGTCACTTTGAACAATTTATAAAGTAGTTTATAAAGTAAATTATTGTTTAATTATCGTTTAATTATTGTTTAATTATCAATAAATAATATTATCTTTAATAAATAATATTGTTCTTATTTCATGCAATTTTGTTTTTTTGCTATAACTTTGAAACAATCGACTTTAGGGCATATGTGTATTAAGACTTTTTGACTTAGAATGACAAAAAGAATACATAGTTTCAGTGTGGACATCACGTTGCGGGACATCCTGTATAAACATTGTTGCTTCTGCTGCCGAGAATTCTACCAAATTACTTTCTCTCTCTCGCTCTCTCGCTTTAATTTTCTCCGATATGCCGATGTCCCCTTCGCTTTTTTTGCGGTTACTTTCTTCCAACGCTCTTTTCGCTGCACGATCCACGGAGATTTCTCGTGGGAGTGTCTCGACTTCGAGATTGTTGCTGCTCTAAGTAATTCGCCGGTACATCGTACCGAAGCGTATCTCGCCTGTTGGCAGTCTTTCAAACGCCTGAAAGTCAGTTGAATTCTCTCGGATCCTCTAACAATGAATTTCGCACTTATAATTGGACATGTTATATCGGGCAGCGTTCCTAACGTTAAGTGCATAATTAAGCGCACAGCAAGAGGGACCAATTTTCTTATGTAAGCGTAATAGTAGAAAAGCGGCATCGAGAAAATGATAATAATGCTCAATGTGTCAAAGGGTCCGTATAGGATTAAGAGAAATTATATTTAATTAGCTTAATTTTGTGCTAATTGTATTACAATGAACAATTTACAATTATGTAAAATTAAGCTAATTTAATGTATTTTATTATTACTTTAAATTATAATATATATCGTCGATTATATGGCTTTGGTATATTATAATTTCAAATTTAGAAGCATTATAAAAGTATACAGAATTATAAATGAAAATTATGTTAGAGTAATGATGACTTTTCTAATTAATGTATGTGCGGGAGCATGTATCAAAATCTTTCCAGCCTTTTTTATATATAAATTTGAAATAACGCACTATATCTTTGTAAATATTTATATATAAATATTCGAGCGCTAATTAAGCTTACTCAAGATTTATGTGTGTGATTTAATGTGAACTTTCAAGTATAATATTTTAAACAGAAACACTATGCCCTGAGAAACTTGCATAATTCACGGTCGCCATTCTTCCTGATTATGTCACAATTAGTATAGCGGGCGTGGTGGCGTTTTCATCGTTCTCTCGCACCAAAAATACTCGGGTTGCCACATTTCGCATTCCACACGTTCTCTTCTTGCCCGGACCGCTCCTCCCCAACGAATCTCGTCGGCGATTCTCGACTTTGTGGGATAAAAGCCGGAGCCGAACTCTCATTCATACTGTAGTGCTCTTGACGTCGTGCCGTTTCAAAACGTTAATTTTTTTTTCAGAAAGTTTGCCACGCTCGGCACTTCGGCGTAGTCACGATGCATAAGTGCTCTTTATCTCGCCAACTTCGGCCTTCGTTCATTTGTAGAATTCGATTTGAACGCACAAGGGAGGTGTCAAAGAGCGAACAAAGTGACGGGATTTTACGGGACGCGCCAGACGCGCGAGTCTGCATAATAATGTCAGTGAATATCTACTTTTAGGAACGCGTCCGAACGCGATCATATGGATTCACGCGTCGAGGCGTTACTCGAAATAAGAAAGCTTTCTTGTAAAATTATCAGCAATGCAAATTGTCTGAATTCTCGGACCGTTGAGTTAACTTCGAAATAAAAGCGATGTCGTGTCCGCTGTTTCCGAGATTCTTCGTTCAAGCTATGTCCAATGTGACACGTCAGATTAATGATTTCCGGGAACCTTGGCTCCGCCGCCGTCGAGAGACAAGATTCGAATTTTTCGTCGCGAACTTTTCGCAAGTTTTTATCTACGCGTAGCGCGCGCTAGGCACTCGACTAAACTTTTTCCCGAGATTTACAACTCGCGCCCGCATACGCGAAAGTTGGCGCGAATGTTTCCGCTATCTCGCTCTCTGCTCTTTCGTTTCGCTTCGCCTTATGCACGCACGCGTGCAGAAGGTATGTGGATACATCTACGATGCTATATCGTTCGTGCATCTTACCGTACTTACACGCGCGTTACTCGAATATATATGCCGGCACGTGTGTACGTGCCTAGAATGAGAATCTTGCGAACCAATACTCTCATTAAGGAGAAGAGACCTCATTATACATAGCGCGCCACAGGACCTTGCTACGATTATATTACATTATTGTAATTGATTGCAGAGAGAGAGCACATGTACCTAACTCCGCGGCGTGATTCTTAAACAATAAACTCATTATCTGGTAACAAGGAGAACGCCGATACCAACGTACCGGCAGTAATAATCTATCTCTCGTGAACAGCCATCGCCCAGGTTCGAGCCCCCTGTAGCAGCAGAACGATTCTCGAACGACCGATTCGCTTTGATCGATCGCCCGACCAGTCCCGCTGGTCGTAAGCGTGCACAACGATCTCTCAGCCTCTTTCTTCCTCCCACGTCTTTTCTCTTTGTCGTTCTTCTTATTCTCTGCCGCACGCTCGAACGCGGTTCTCTCGAACGCTCATCTAGAGCACATCCTCGAGGTGCGCTCAGTCTTTACTATTTGTTCGCAACAAATCACCAATGCATCGAACAAAAGAAATATATCTGTTTCCGCGATACACCTTCGATTGCATCATTTTCATGCTTCGGTTGGCTTTGAAAATTTCTTCAGTTCCAATAATTTCATATAAGAGATAGATTTTCGTACATGACAAATACTTAAAATATTATAATTTCTGTAAACGAAAGAAACTATAGAAAAATCAGCTTTATGAAATAATTTATCGACAAATGAAGAACGTTGAAAAAAACCGTATTTATAAAGTGTAAAATGAAGAAAAATCTCCTAGAAATAGAATCCGCTAATGATTTTTGATAATGTGCGAAACGTAATTAGAAAATGAATCGTGTCTGTTATTAACGTCGGGCGTAATCTTAAGCTGCAACGTAATAAATCTCAATAATCCCGTCATAGTTCGAGCGTTAGTGAGGATCATTTCCCGCGTTGCGAAGCGCCTTCGTTGGAAATCGGGGTGTTCCTGCGAAAGAATTCCGCGCCGACAATGTCTAATCAGGCGATTGTACACGGAGGGAATACCGTTCCCATGGAATGTTAATGTAATCTTCATCGGCGCTCTTCTTTAGAGAGTACGCGATGGGTCTACCTCGTGCGAGACAACCGGAGCGTCACGATGTCTGCGCCGACCTTCGAGATCACACGCGTGCATTGTTGCGCAATAACGTAATGCCGCGGGTTTCTCTTTTGATTATCCGCGAGCAGCTAGCGGTACAGCAAACAATTGCAGCCGGGGCGCGCGCCGACGAGGAGGATGCGCAGCTGCCGAGATTTATCTACATTTAATGAAACAGCCAACTTGCTTCCCGCGATTTCTTCCGCGTTGATGTCGAAGGGCCGAGGTCACCCTCCTCGCGGCACTCGCTTCCTTACCGTTCCATTCCGTTCTGACTTTTCCCGAACGACAGAGAATATGCATTTATGTAATTTCCTAAATGTTTTCTACCGCTATAAACCATTGACCTCCCAGGGTTAGCCAGGTTAGAATAGAGAGAAAGAGATTATGCGAGTTCTAAGGATGTGTGCGCCTGTGCTCCGCGCGCAATGATCTCTGAATCCGTGCATTATCTCGCCGTGTATTATCTCGTGGATAAATGTTTCATTGTTGTTCCTCTTTGCCGCGGCGGGACTGCGCGGCACGTTTCTGTCGATCGCTTCGGCTCGATACGGGGCTCGATTTATATAATTCTAGTCGATATCGCCCTATGAGTTCTCGTGCCGAATTATTCCGCAGCATTTATAAATACGGATGCTCGCGATTAAACAGCCTCCTCTGGAACGAGCGTATATCAAATAATTATTATTCCCCTATTCAATTTGCAATGCCAATTAATATTAATGTTGCATCCAGCACTCACAATAAATCGCCCCGAAATATATTAACGCTAATTATTTGACCGAATTCCGCGTGGCATACGCGATGGCCGAGCATTCTTCTCGCATAACGAATCGGATTAAAAGGGCGTAACCGCAATTAGCTATTTTCCGTCCAGTTTTATTACGAAAATTTGGGAATGGAGAAAATTTTTAGTTTTTTTTTGCTGTTTCTTCTTTTTCTTTCACACCGTTCCATTTCTTCGAAGAAGATTAAAGCGGATTATGTCTGCAGCCTGGGTGGCGCGCTTGTTCAGGAAATTTGCTTCAGCAGTTGGGTCGCTCATGCATATATTCACGCCGGTGCTCTCTTTTCCACGGTTTCCTCAAACACCGAGGGGCCTCAAAAAGCGTAGCTATGCCACTTTTGATACGGTTCCGCCTGGCCAAGAACCTCTCGACCTTGTCTCGGGTCGGAGTCGTCCGGGGCCAGGCTCTGGGGTCGCTTGCGAGAGACCAGCTGGCAGAGACCTTTCGCTTTGGAGGCTCTTTCAAGGTGTGCACGTGCACATTCACCCGGCACGCTCGGCCTCACGGACACGAACCTTGACGCGTCGGCGTGATATCGCATAAACGCGCGCTGCAACACCGAGCTTTATCGAAATCGGAAGACGCGCCGACTCATCGTCTTCCGCATACTTGGCCAATGAAAAGTGTCTGATACCTTGACACTCAGTTTCCCACAACTAAGTCATCTAATTTTATTTATGTCGTGGCGACACCGCGTAGAAAATTGATGTAAGTAGTTCTCTTTTAATAATGAATGAGAAAGAAGCGTTGCAGAACGTGTATGTAAAGTTTATAGCATACGATATTGAAAGTAACATGTGATCGGTATACTTTAAGCACACGTAAAACCGACACAAGTATCTTCAGTTCAATTAAAGTCAAACAAAAAAAAATATTTTTCTACGTGACTTGCTATTGCATTGAGCAAGCACGTGTTACATTTGAAATGCTTGGCGCATTCAAAGAGCATTCTAAAGCGAGTAAAAATACACTTACTAAGATATGTGGTAAAAAGCGCATTTCAAAGGTGAATGTAATTATAGATCAGCGCTGTAATTGGTAGATGGGTTGTACGGATTAGCATATAAATCAACATATAGTGAATCGTAGAAAGTCTCCGGATCGATATAATCATTATTTCCGCGAGAGAAAAATTCTTAAGTGTCTGTCTAACGGTCGATCCTGGCACAAGAAATTATTCTTGTCTGGACGTTCACTTGTAACCGATGATAACGATCGGAGAAAGAGAATTGGCAATAACGATGCGCATATAAAAACGCTTTCCTCTCGTAGATTAGAAAGAACAAGAATACGGCAATATCTGTGTGGCGATATGTTCAACTTGTGTATTAAAGGGAATACGGGACGCGTGCACGAGCGTTTTACGGGACAAAATTTGCAAATTTTAATGTACGAAAATAAATCCGATTATCGAAAGAGCACCACGTGGCATAATTGGTACTGTAATACCATAAATATCTCTTCCGTCCTATTGAAACGAGATATCCGTTTTTCACGCGATTTTCATATCTATAATGTATTAAACGAGGAATAGTTCATATTACACGATCGGAACAGTTTGCCATAGCGGCACGTGTGAAAGAGAACAATTAAAATGCAATATAATCATGCCGTAACACGATACTCGTGCCACTCTATGCCTCTTTCCCCGCGAACTTCCCTTCTCGCTCTCTCGCTCGTTGTGCAAGTAATGAAAGTGTATCGGTCATTACGCTCCGGATATCATACCAAGCGCATATAGAGCGCACTATCCGGGGTCCATGTGGAACTGCGTTATTTATAAGCGAGCGCAATAAGGACGTGCCGTGATACGCATTATTGCATCCCGGTTACGCGCCGTTACGCATTACGATAAATAAGATCAACGTGACGATGCAAGTGATCTGCAACAAGGACATGTTCGTCAATGCAGGATTAGCGACGCCTATAGCTAGCGTATAGGTTCGCTTCAATATCTAGTTCGTTAGCTAGTAAAGTCGCAGATTATGTCAATTTCTTCGGTCGTTGCACATAGACGGAAATGATCTGTAAATTTTAAAATATGATTTATGATAAGGATGATGTTAAGGCGCGGTCAAAATTAATCAATATCATTGCATTGTAAGATGCTCGAGTGCGTAAATAGTGCGAAATAAACATTTTATTTTAAATGATTTTTGATACGAATAAAGAAAAATTACCCGCAATCATAATGTATTAATTTTATTTTCATTATTCGAGTTTCACGAATACATCGATGATAAGAGATTCAAATTCTTTGACAATAAAAATGTTATCTGTGTGTGTGTACCGTTACTATTATAATGATTTATTAAGGTCACAGTGGTGTGGCGAAATATAATATATCACACCGTGCATTTAGAAGAATAATAAACATATTGAGAGGAAGAGAGACACGAGTATCATTATTTTTTTACGACGAGTTTTATGGTACTTTATATATTTCTCGTATAGAGAAAATTAATAATACTGAGAATAATTACTGTTTATCGAATATTATTATCATGTATTTGTCGCACAATAATGCGACAAAATCTTTAAATAATGTTTCTCTGCATATTTAATTTCGTATTTCCTCGTATTACATGTGCATATATACTAATTTATTTCCAAAAATATCACATCCGAACATTTAGAATATCCGTGTACTTTCCTTTTAATGAGATTTTCTCTCACACTATCATTCCGTATAATAAAATTTAGGATTATCCTGCACGTTATTCTTACTTATGCCATCGTGGAAACTTCTCTCGAAAACAGAGCAATTTTAGTACGGGCTAGATTGACCCTTTCTAACTTCCCCTACGGTATTGTTAGCCGTTTTCTTTCGCATGAAATGTTCGAACGTACGGTTCATGTCTGAGAAACACTCGAGAGTGTATGGGAGCGTAGTGTAACGTCGTCTAGCTGGTCCAAGAATCCAATAAGTGGAAAATGCATTGGAGCGTACGCTCTTCGAAAGCTACTCGAACCGTCGTTCCCTCTGCGTACCGATTCGCGACGAATATTACGACGAGTCGGTTCGTCTTTTTGCTCTACATAGACACGGTATCCGCGACGGAGCGGATAGAAAAGCAGATCGGTGGAAAACGAGCAATCGGACAATTCTACGCTTACGTATATAAGATGGGAAATGCTCCACGTCGCGCGGGGTACTCACCGACACAGAAAGTCTCGCTCGCCGAGACAGAGCTCGAGGCAGTGTTGCCTCGAGGAGGCGGTCATGGTTCTGCGTGCGTGACCCTGAAGACGATGTCCCTGGACTCTATCGATGCACCAAGCGCGCTCGCAAGGCTTTACCGCCAGGCAAGTCTTTTGAGCGTAAATCGTGAATACTGGAAATTGGGATTGCGACAGCGCGCCTGAAACATAGGAAAGTGATCCCAAATTAATTTCGTGAAGAGATTCGGTACACATATAATGTTAAATTAAATATATTTCAACGAGAACATCGCAACATAGTATATACAAATGACTTTAAAAAAGTATGTTTTACTTTACTTATTTTCTATACAAATCGTTTAATTACAATATTAATAATCAAAATTAATGTGAAAAATTGAAATATACATTTGTCAAATGTAATATGTTTTGTTTCAAAAATTACGTATGATCTTTTATTTTATTTTGATAACCGAGCTTTGTACATTATTGTACATTAGTAAAGTGGCATACACTGTATGTCATTTAAATCCGATGCATGTGATTTCGGTATTCTATAGATGTTGTCGGGTTGGACTACAATTTTGATAGATCAGCGCGTTTATCATTTGCCGGCGCGCGAGTATTATGTTCTTCCTCGGTTATTGGCCCGCGTCGCGATAAGCGACGAAGTAGGCACTCCACCCACGTCTCGTCGTACGTCATCCGCTCTTTGCTAAATCGTAATTAATCTTCGCTATGTGACGGGAGCTTCGATCGTGACTCGTGGAAAACTTGCAATTGAAGTTGGGGTTGTTGGAAAGAGAAAAGAAAGATAGGGAGAGAGAGAGAGAGAGAGAAATTAAAAAGATAAGAGAGGAAAGAGAAAATAATAATCAAAGTTTAATAAAATAGAATCAAGATATGTTCCTTTTAATATTTAGATATACTTTTCAGCACTTGTAAAATTTAAATCTAAAGCTATGTTGATTAACTGAAAGAGGAATATTGATGCGTGGTTTTATAAGATTTTGTTTTATATATATAAATTATAAAAGGCGAGATGCATTTGTATGTGTGAGAGACAAGATGAAAAATTACGTAAAACTCGAAGGGGACGTAATAAGCCATTAAGATAATGAAGAATACTTGAGAAATTGCCAGAGAGGGGATGTATGAAAAGAGATTTTCTGAAGCGAGACGAATCGAAACGCGGCATGTCGATCTTCAAAGAGGCGCTAAAGATATTCAATTACCTGCCATCAGCAGGTCACGCCTTGCGAGGCCGTGCAAGCTAATGCCGTTGCCTGTTTTTAATGGCGACTGCGCGAGACTGTGGTCGAGGTTGCGGCCACAGTATAGATGGATTCTTTACAGCGATCAACCGCGGTCGACTTACCCGTGAAACTTCAAATTGTAGGAAGATGTTACTTATTGTGGACTGAGATGTACGCGCCACATTATGATCATGAATGCCCACTTCCGGAGCTCATAAGTTCACACGCAGAAGAAATAGGTATATCACTTATTCTGCATAATACTGTCGTATTATATGCGATAATGGAATATTGTCGAATCTTAAATACTTAGATTACATAGATACGAATAGAACCTTTCAAAATGTTTTGTTTAACGTTTAATCTACCTATCTCATCTCCTATGTTTTCTCTTTTCTCTTCTTTTTCATCTTGCGAAGATGTCTCTTTTACATCTTCGTAGCTCGGAATCCATTAAAGTAAGGAAAATAAAAGATATACAGATACAAAATGAAAAGACATAGATAATTACAGAGCGATGATGATTAAAGGAGCAAAAGGATTTTCTCTCGAGCGCATATACACCATAACCGCGAATCTTTGCATTTCGAGATACGATTTGTAACCTCTGACCTCTTTCCAATTAGAAAAGCGAAATCGTTATTTCGATCAACACAAAGCGCAATTCACCGCGGAATCAGCATACGCATAGCAAAACATCGACGGAACAAGCACTTCCCCACACCGATCGATTCCGTTGTTTTACGTGGGACGTGTATTTGTTATATACGATCCGCGGAGAATGGTATTACAATGGCACACGTGTGCTATCCATTGGCAATGTCGTCACGTGTTTTCACCGTTCATTTAATTACTGTACTTAGCTTTGTACCGTGTGGACATACACACTTTGAAAGAAAAATAGAAAGATAAATTTATTATCGAACGTTAATTGAAATTCAAAATACAAGAGTTAATATTAACGAAATATAATCTATAGATTATATTTGCATAATTAATAAAAAGAAACATAAAGATACATTGTTATATCAATTTCCTACCGCTTTTCCATTAGCATTTCCATTAGTGCAATTTTAATGAGGCCAGTGGAATGCATTCATTACATTGAAATGTGACTACAATGAAACACACTCTCCTAAACTTAAGCAGTGAAAATAAATACTGATTAAAACTGTGATAAGATTTTACTGTATGCAATGCTATACTTACAAGTAAAATTATTGTTTATCGGTGATAATACAATAATTTCACTTAACAGAGCGATTGCGTAAACTTAAATGTTGACATTCCGTGCTAACATCGAACATAAGACAAGGTAACACTTTCGATTTGAAAAATGCATTATACTCATGCGGGAGGAATGACTCGTTGTACAAGTACTTAAAGATTTTTATTGCAATGATGATCCTAAATTACGGCCTTAGTAGAATTTCGTTGTTGACAGGAACATCTTGATAACGCGTCGCGACACGAAATAACGTTTCACATTGTCTTTGTTGCATCTACCGCTGCATCTCGTATTCCTATCATAAATACTCGAAACGTCCCGTAAGTCAATCATAAGCAACATCGACGGCGGAAGAAAGGGGTAAAGAAAATATCCGCTCGCGGCTTGTCACGATGTCGCGTCACACGAGAAATGGTCGGGTCGCATCTGTAACAGAGTAGTGCGGCCATCTCACGAAATGACATACGTAAACCATCCCGTACCAGAGAGCGCCGAGGAATAGTTCGATCTCTGATATACGAGGTACATTTAGATACGATTTGAGCACAAGTAGCATCGGCAACGACGTCGTCGCCCGTCGATGTCAGCGTCCTGAATCTGATGTATAATCTGGGCTTTCTCGGAGCCCCTCTT